>NC_089741.1:63330963-63340963 GCF_040412425.1 Macrobrachium rosenbergii
ACTATCCGTCCTATAGTAAAGGGCCTTCATTATTATCCAACTTTCACAGATATACTAACTGACGTACCCGGCGCTGCACGGTAAAAATTCAAAACTTAGAACACACCCAGACAGTAGAATACACCTAAAGTGTAGAACATACCAAAAACATAGAACACACCCGATATTTATTTATTCCTATCTTCTGTTAGACAGGAAAAGGAATCAAATCTATCTATAGTGTAATATCAAAGAATTTTTTTTATAAGTTTTTAAAAATATAAATACAGTATACAAATTATGAATTAAAATCTTTCACAAATTCACCATAATACAAAACTTGATTGTAAACAATATTTTTAGTTTCACCAGCAGTAGCAAGAATAAATAAATTCTTGGGTGAACCCACCCTTGAGCAAGCAACATAAAATTGTCCGTGGGAAAACATGATGATCTCAAAGCAACTCCACAGTACTTAATAGACTGTCCCTGTGCCTTGTTGATCGTGATCGAGAATGCAAGTCTCACTGGAAATTGCAATCTCTTAAAATTAAAAGGGAGAGCCATCAGAATGAGTGATATCCGTGGGATAAAAACTGTTTCACCCTCTCCCTTTCCTGATAAGATAGTTGCTTCAGTACGTTGCCCAACATTTTTTACATTTTATATTTCACCCCTTCTCACCCCCCCACATTCCTATTGGGAATGAACTTGGAATTAAAGAGCATCGGGAGTGTTACTATTCATCTCAGTGACCTCGAATACTATGGATTACACACTATCTGTCCTTTTTGACATTTTAATTTTCACTCCTTCTTACACCCCCTCCCCTTCCTGTCGGGGCTGAACTTGGACTTAAAGGGCATCAGGAGTGTCACTATTCATCTTAGCGACCTCGAAAACTATGGATTAGATACTAATATCTGTCATTTTCGGCTATTTTTACATATCACCCCCTTTCCACCCCCAACCCCCTTTGGTGCCAGTGATGTCTTGCCCCACAGTATTCTTTTCCAGATAGTAAGTCATATGTGTACCGAAATAAGGTATGATAAACCAGTCAAGTTGGTTTAATTTAGTACTAAGTCTATGGGCGGAACCAGCCCCGTTTCAGGGAAGTCTTTCCCACCCCCACCCCAACCCCCACCCCCTTTTGTGCCCTTTGGTACTAGTGATGTCTTACCCCCACAGTATTCTTTTCCAGGTAGTAAGTTTGGTTGAAATTGCTCAATGCATTTCGGAGTTATGCTCGAACTTACAAACATCACACACACACGCACACATACCCCTGCATTCATTTTTATACAAAGAGGTTTAGACAGGAAATAAAACACATGCTTTTGGGAACTTATCGCCTTCTAATGCTTTGTATTTGATATGGATTTCAATACTTAACGATAGGACCAGCCAATCAAAAAGGGCTAATTTCAAGAGGGTATGAAAGTGTGACATTTTCTTTAATGATACTAGCATTTATTAGTACTTGCTCAATTGCTCCTCAGGAAGTAAATAATATTAATGCGGATGCTCGAATTACTTCAGAGTAAATTTCTATCCATAATATATTATTACTTTTCTAGTCTGTATTTTTTTAAGCTGAAAGCAGTATCCTCAGCCGATATCACTGAAGTTGATTGTGATGGCAGCAGGCCAAACTACTCACAACCCACCAGAGGTTACAGTCCAAATACATCAGCCCATCGAGAAGCAACATAATCGACTGAATTTTGGTTTCTGACATTTACCATCATCCGCAAAACACCGAATATTCCGACAATATTCGCCTTTTTCAAATTGTTAATTTCCACCATCAAAAGCATTAGAATACCAGCATTATTAAATGGTGAAACATAGAAGTGCTAGTTGTTACCATGTTATATATGTAGCTTGCGAAGGGGATTAATCCTAATACTTTGTCCAACAAAACACCTAATTTACATTCTTGAATAGTTCTGAGTGCTGTTCGCAAACAAATAGACGTGAACTTAAGCTTGAGTGCTACACACTCGAGCCATTTTCCCGATTTGGTGATAGGAAGTCATCTGTTTCAAAGTAAAGGATGTTAAGAAATACTAATTAGTCTCGAAGCAAAGAATATTAAGAAATACTAATTACATCTAACAAGAGAAATGACGTGAGTAGACCCATTGAATTATTTTTTTTTTAGGTTCACAGACCTGAAAGTAAACATTCAGAGTGTTTAAAATATGTTGGATCTCTTCTGACGTCTAATGTAGAATTTATAATTTTTATTATTATAGAACAATGTTTGGTCAATATGGGTACTCCTTTCCCTCCATATTATGCTTATGCAAGGTCAGACAACTCTTCTGAAATGACAGCCGTGATCCCTCTTACGTAAGACACTTTGATTGCACGGATGAGGAGAGGAACCCTTTATCCAAAGCCCTCAGAGAAGCTGCTTTTAATTGTGAAGTATTTCAAAGATTGCTAAAGGAACTATTGTTCTTTATATAAATAAATAAATAAATATATATATATATATATATATATATATATATATATATATATATATATTATAGGCCCCTGATTTCGAGGCCTATACTTTATTTAAGTCTCTGTTTAAAGAACAGAGGTTGGTATCTCACTTTTCCTGAGATATAGTATGGTAGCTATGGCCGACTGGGTGTTAGCTGATCTGCCATCTTCACATCATAAGATATTCTCTGCCCCTAATGAAATTCTAAGGACTACTGGAATGAGATACTAGGTTACAAAACTAAAAAACTTTATTGACAAAAAAAATAACGAAAATAACTTCAAATAAGTTACGAAGAATGAAATCGAATGATTCAACATATCTATGAAATTCTGAATACGGTCCAAAACATAGACACCCAATTATTTAAGGAAATACAGAAATACCTCATCTGTCATTCAAAACAAGAAAGGTCACTAAATACATTCTACAGGTCATTTCAAAATGTCACACCACTACCTTCCTTGAAGAGGAACGTGGAGAAAAGAAAGAAGGTAGGAAGGAATACCTGTAAAAAAAACAAGCGTTATATTAAAAACCAGAAAACTTAAAAAATGCGGAAACACAAGATTTCACTGCAACAGGGATAAAGTCTTTTCCCAGAGTCTGAAAGAAAAATCTAAAATGTTTATGAGTGGTACTCACTTCACAATAGTCCTCTGGAAACACAGACTCCATCTGTGTGTTTCCCTTTGGCACAATTCACCTATTTATCGTCACTTAGAACGGATCGCATTGTCCACTCATTCTATGAAACACTCGCATTATATGGGTTTTGCAACGCACATATGAACACACTCTCGTGACATCGTTCGAGTTCAAGGTACGATAAGACACGCCTCCTGTAAAGTAAGGCGTCACGAGGTACTTGGTCACAAACGTACTTACACACTCCACTGTGATGTTCTCTTCAAATCCGGATCTACTGTATAACCGGATAAACCTTCTCGAAGGTTCTTTTGCTGAAATCGCATTTCCACTCCATATGTGTTGTAACCAAGGGTCTCTGAGAACGTTGACTTTTGCTGAAAGCGAAAGACTCAGCATTTTATTACATGCTGTGTATAGTCATATGATCTCTCGAACAGCTGATACCATCTTTTCAAAAGTCACCTTCGTGACCAGTTACATATGTATATATATATATATATATATATATATATATATATATATATATATATATATATATATATATGTATATACACACACACACACACACACACATATATATATATATATATATATATATATATATATATATATATATATATATATATATATATATATACTATATATATATGCTTATGGTTGTTGACATCAGGTGTTACATACACATGATTATATAGTTTGTATTCTAAGGTGTGAGTAGTATAAATCTGACGCCTGTTCGGTTAAATCAATAAATCAATCTACTACAATTTTGAATGATAAGGGCCAGCTTCTTTTTGCTTTTTTTTAATATCTTTATACCTTAAAGGATCGTAGTTTCCATGTAAATATGATTTTATTTGTTTATATTTGTATTTACTGAGTTTGATGTGGATCAGCTACTTACCTATGTTTTTGCATTTTTGTTGGTTTTCATTATGTGAGTACTCCTCACCTTACACAGAGTGACTTGCTTACTTCAGGTGTTCTTATTCTCCTATGCATAAAAACTTACAAACTTGAGCAATAAAATGATATAACCTATCTTTGAAAAGAACGCAATAACTTCCATTTATAATCATAGTAAAAAAAATGTTCTGGTTGACTTATGAAAGCACGTACATTTAACAGCAGGTGGAGCTGTTGAAGATGTACAGAAACAAGACACCTGTTTATTTTAATGCAAAATGATATTATGATAAATTAGCTCTAGTATTTTCAAAAGTAAACAGATAATGCAGCCTTACCACCACTCATTAGGCGATACTGGAGTGAAAATAATTTTATAACTTGATTAGTGTCAGAATACTGATTAGAATTTTTTTTTCCTCCAACATTAATAGAAATATGAAAAATTTTACGAGGAATATAATTCTTAATCATCGGCAGTGAATATTGAGGTTATTCTTATGGATTTATGCATTTACCTGTGTACGTAAATAGTGAGATTGATGCATACATAAGTGGAATTATGTATGCAGTAAGCAGGGTAGGTAGAACACAGATTGGTCTGTTTTCGATGGCAGTTGAAATTAATTGCTAAGGATTTATATATATCAGTATTTGGTAAAATAGTTTGGATATATTTGAGCATTCTAAAAGCTCATTTGACTGTTTTTACATAGAAGCTGTCTGAAATTAAGTAAATGCTTCATTGATCCTAGTGGACCACTTCTTTGTCATTACAGTCGGGCTTTTCCAGTCCATTGAAATGTAGAATTTAGAAACGAAAATTCTATAAGAACTATAAAAGGTAAGTTTGACACACATCATTTGATCTGCAAGGTGGCTACATTACAGTCCGGCTGTTGAAATAGAATAATGTCGTATGCAATAAGCAACAACAAAAGAAAAAAAACCTGCAGTACGCCAAGTTCAGAAAAAAAACAAAGCTTATTCCTATGGTTAAGGCTGAAAGTTTAGATTATAACTGCCACAGAAAGCATCGAAAATTTTTGCGATGAACTTTCATCAGAGGTGGAGGAACTAAAAAAAGAATGACGCTAAACATCACTCACGTCGGAGCCTTTTCCTATCAAAATACTGGACAACTACTACAGGTTACATTTGTGAAATTAATGAATATCTTTGGAATTATTGAACATTAGACAAATGCAGTCAGAGTTCTCACCAATAGGTAATTGTTAAAGGATACAGTTTACATTTTCTTCAAATTTCCAGTTAGTACGCCATTTTAGTCTTCACCCAAAAATGGTTGCTGCTAAGCAGGTGATAATCACTTTGTTGTAATTGATGTAAATTTCAAACTTTTATGACATTTTCTAAGTAATGTTACTTGGGACAAGACGAATACAAGTTCAACATCACCAGTATGCGAAAGGTGATCAGCATCGTAAGTACCAACTAGTGATTACTGAGATATCTTAAAAAGTCACATCTAGAAAATACCGAGTTTTCCCAAAACGCCAATGAGTACGATATATCTAATGGTATGTGCCCAAACAATATGGTTGTCTAAATTGCATTTTGCGGTCCTTAAGGCCACGACTGAGAAATTTTGGAAAGTCACAAGATCGTTTACTTACTATATACTGGGACATGAGGTCTATGTTTTCCCTAAATTTCATATTTTTACAACATGTCTTAGGTTTCAGCGTGGACTAAATAACCTCCAGTTTTATTGCAATCTCTTTCATTTTCATTTTCCCTCCTGGAATATAGGTTTCAGGCTAAGTGTGATTACACAGGGTTAAACCATTAATGCTATATTTCTTAACATTAATACCTTCAAACATTACATGAAATAATCATGTTTTTTTTTTAATTATCAACTTAATTATGCTCCTGTATACTAACCCCGTAACTTGCTTTTTAGTTTTTTGTTTATTATTGTCCTGTTTTGTATACTAGCTTTTAGTGGTCAAGTTTAGCATACTTTCCAAATATCATAGAACAATAGCCTTCTAGCTAACTAGGCTCCCAGATTATTATTATTATTATATTATTATTATTATTATTATTATTATTATTATTATTATTATTATTATTATTATTAATTTTCTTTTTTCTGTTATGATAATTTCTAGCTTCGTAGCTTACGTTTTAATGTTTTCCTTTTTATCATGGTCTTGTGTAGTGCAGTAGACTCTTATCTTACCTCTTATTGGTAACTTTCATTAGTATTCTCTTGCTAGTTTTTTTTTTTTATATTTTCTTTCCCCAACAGATTTTCAGTGACCGTTAATGGCTGCTTTGTAAATGAGAATGTTCTCCCTCCTACGCACTATATATCTCATATTTTACAAGGAATTTGTCCATACGTTGCTGTATAAGTGACTTAAGAAATGTTGAAGAGTTTAGCCAATGACAATCATCTGTATAATATTGAAAATACTAATTTTTATATTTTCTTCATATATTGTGGGAGTGCATGCAATGATAGATATTGCTTGATTAAATAATATTATGCTCTGATGTATTCTAAGATAAGTTTTCTCGTTACTTTCGTTGTATTGTGGAATTTGTAGTGAAAAGGAATAAAAGGGGGTGAAATTAGGCTGTGAATGGAGACATGAAAACGAAAACCTGGTAACCATGGCGGCCGTTATGTGTGAAAGATAAATTAGACTGACAAAATGAGGGAGAGAGAGTAATAATGTTTGTTGCATTCAAATATAATTTCAAAATATGGAAACATGAGTCATCTGTCCAAAAAGAACATCAGCGTACCGAGCACGCATTTGTCCGCACGCAATCTTACAAAAAAGAAAAAAAAATCTTTTCGAGTACCGTTAGGGAGAGAAATGGAGAACAGAGCAGTGACCAAACGTCCGTAAAGAAGACTGAATATCTGACGCGTGGATCGGATGGGAGCCCTTAAATCAAGGAGCTCTTTAACTGGCTCATTACTCATTGTATCACGACCAAAAGAAGCGCCCCGAACGGACAGCCGCGACTGTTTACATTTGTTGTTAAGGAAGGTTAATCGAGCGTGAAATTATGCAATATGTCGGATGGGAGGAAAGTTTTTCCGGCATCCTCTGCGGTGTGTGCCCTATCACTTTTAATGTTTATGCAGCGCAAACACAGAGCCTAGCAGTGAAAGGAACGATTTCTTTGTTCGGGTAAATATCGCAGATGTATATGGGCCGGGGGGCGGGTTTGGGGTAGGGGGGACGGGGAGCCCGTGAGGGAATTATGGTGAGCGTTTAGTTATTCTAATGATTATTTTTAATAAGTGCACACGATCCTGTTTTAATGATTATGACTATGTCGTACTAATTTTTCTTGAGCGGCATGTTTTCGTTTTGTCCTATAAACTCTGGTTACCCCTTCGCTGAGGCAAAAGTAAGTATACCTTAGTTTTACCAGACCACTGAGCTGAATATACCAATAATGAAATAAGCTAATCAGGTCCCTTTCTTCTCCACCTTGAGCACGATCGACTACACTTCGCTATCTACCAGGTACCTAAGTTACTGATCATATAATTACAGCAACAATTTTATATTATATAGTGGATATATATATGTATGTATATATATGTATATATATATATATATATATATATATATATATATATATATATATATATATATATGTATATAATGACCTGAAAGGTGTCATAGATATAAAGACGAAACTGATTAGGATTAAGACTCAGCGTTTCATTTTCTCTGCATTTCTTGTGGATATGTCAATGGGATTGTAATCAAATATATACACACACGCATATATATATATATATATATATATATATATATATATATATATATATATATATATATACAAATACATATATTTATATATATAAATTATATATATATAATATATGTATGTGTGTGTTTTCATTGTCCGTCCCATACTAGATAAAAGAATGTTTCACTAATATATGAGGCGATGAAAAATCAATGTAGACCCTCCTAGTTCTCCTATGTTATCTGGAAATGTAGTGCTCCCCTCCCCTGAAGACCCCCTTACCATTTCGGCCACCACCGCCGCCGCCGCTACGGATCTCTTTAGTTGGATTGACGGGATGATGGATACGAGGTTCTATGGAGATTGACAATCAAGGATGATGGCAACCTTGCCTGCAATCCCTGGGGCGGGGGAAGAGGTTTCTGTGGGGTAGGGTAGGAGCGGGGGGGGCACGTCATGCACTGCCAGAAAATATAGTCTTGGCTGAAGAGGTTTCTTCAAGCCAAAAGAGAAACGATGTACAGAGTCTAAAAGAATAAAAAAAAATGACCTAGACAATAGTCACGGGAACTAACTGACTGTGCCTCCACTTGGATGCCAAATAGAAAAAAAAATCATCACCTGTTGCAGTGTGACAACAGTTCATAAAAATGTCTGAGGTTTGAAACATATATTTCTAGCGGAAAATATTCCGGTAACAAATGAACAAGAAACAATTATTAACGCAGATGAAACCCCACAAATATGGAGGTATCCTAGTTCAGCTCCTCCCAGCTAAAAAATCATTTAGTCATTTATCATCAGGGAGAAATATAGCAAACAGCATAAACAGACTTCATATCAAAATTACTTTTACTTTTAAGTGCTTGATTTGCAAGCAACCATGTAAGAGGTCAGGTATGGAAGAAAAGACATGGCAAGGAATGAGAAGTGAAATAAACTGAAAGCAGCCTCTGCAAAACTGTGCTAAATACATGTGGATAATTTTCAATTAATAAAAATTAACTTAAAATTCTTGCAAAGAAATGAGACTAGCATATCTAAAATAATAACAATTGTCATAAAGATTATCAGGGTAAAACTAATTGTTGCAAATGTGTTGACTGACTGATGGGTTCAAATGAACCTGACATGAAAACGAAAAATGTTATTGAATAGAAACTTACTAGCTACATTGCAATAAAGAACAAACAAAAAATCAGTTGTAATGACTAGAGAATACATAGAAGTGCTGAAATAATTCTGGTAACTCCACGCTCTTTACAGCATTAGCTAACTTATACGCCTAAGGACAGCAGCCTAAAACAGGAAACACTATAGGGGAAAATTACTGTTTTTAAAAAGGCTTCGTAATTTATTCCTTTTGCATTACCATAGCCCACTGCTGGGCAGATGGGAATTTCTAGTCCCAGGTGAATAAGAACTCAGCTCAAGATATTTTGTCAGAAGTTTTGAAAGCAGTTTTTTCAGTCATTTGTATTGGACTAATGTGTGTGTGTGTGTTTTTTTTTTTATTTATTTTTTTTTTTTTAGTGGGAACTTGAGAGCTCTTTGTCCACCCATCGTGATTCTGCTGGTTTCAAATCTCGACATATAATATAAGAAATTGCTCATGTTAGTCAAGGTCTAACTCCGGAGAAGAATGAGAATGTATGGGAATGAGTAAGTGTGTGGAGTTGTAATAATGATGATGGTGATCATTATGATGGCATAACACTATCAGGTTAGAATCTTTGCCATCTTAATGCCTGAAAGGTGCTTTACCTTCAGCCCCCATGAGGAAGAGAGACATAGAGAGAGAGAGAGAGAGAAAGAGAGGGAGAGACAGAGATATCCCTTCAGACGACAACCTTGGTCCGGACACCGCCACTTTTCATCCCGGTTCACAAAACTGAACCCGGGCCAATGAAAGGAGATGCCGGGAGGATTAGGACTCCAGAGAAAAATGGACGTTTAGCGAAATCAAAGGAAACGGAAATGCTGAAAACGAAAAGGGGGTTGGGGGAGGAGGAAGGGAATTCGGCCATTTTTTTATGAGCATAATGCACATTCACCAAATGAGAAAAGCATGAAAAAACACGCACACATGTCCGTTTGCAGGAGGCTTGCTAGTGTGTATCCGAATCCGTACCTTGGAAAGGATTGATCCGGCCAGCTTCAAATTTTCACATAAATATAATGAAAACTGCGCTCCTACTGTACCTTTAGTGCTGG
>NC_089741.1:63350963-63360963 GCF_040412425.1 Macrobrachium rosenbergii
ATAATAGCAACAATTAAAAGTTTTGTTTTTAGTATAGCACTCAAGTGCGATTATTTAATGATTTTATGTCATGCCAAAGTCCCTCGTCAAGTTTGATAATGAATAAATGAATTTTAACACGTGTATATATATATATATATATATATATATATATATATATATATATATATATATATATATATATATATATATATATATATATAGGTGTGTGTGTGTGTATACATTACTCGTATATATACTTATATATATGTATATACGTACATACATATATACATGCACATATGTTTCAGCGTTTATTCATTTGTGTCATGTATTTCCTGTTTCTCTGTGGGATTACCTTCCTGCACTGGGTTATGTCAGAAGGAAAATCGTAAATTAAAATAGTAAGGGCGAACTCCAATAGTCGTTTCGTTTACATGACTGTGGTTTATCCGTGAGTATTTGTGTCAGAAGTTTATTTACTAGAGTCACAGTTCGGCCTTCTGAAGAAAAACATGTACCTTGAGTCCCGGTTCAATGATGTTGCCCATCAGCCGGAGACCTTGTTGTAAATTAAATTTTTCCCTGTTCACATTTTGTTATAAAAACTAATCTCTTGAGAATTTTTACCCCATTTATTATCAGTTGTTTCAATGGTTTAAACTAACAGTTGGTTGAGTTACAAATAATGAAATCAATTCACGTGTACTTTTGGTGTTTAAGTTTTTCCTATTGGCTTTTACCGATGAAAAAATTGAATCTTACTGAAAATATAAAGTACTGACCACATCAAGTAAGGTTAAATGGTTTTATTTCTCAGTAAAAGTTTTTGTGTAAAACTGTCCTCAATGCATGGTTGATGAACGCACCTTACAAGCAAGAGACTCATGAAGGGACCTCGAGAGAAGAGGGTCGTTCCTTAAAAATTCATATATCACTGAATTAATCTGTGAATTATGTACCTAGTGGGCAGATGTCTTTGGTTGACTGCAGCCTGTTTATTTAGTAGCATTATCCCAAAAAAGATGTGTTAAGCATCTGGCGGTTACAACCCTTTAGACCCACCCATCTATGATGGTAAATATATATATATATATATATATATATATATATATATATATATATATATATATATGTATGTATACATACATATATATATGTGTGTGTATAGGATATATATATATACATATCTATAGATAGATAGATAGATAGATACAGATGAAGCCCTGTAATGCCTTAAAATAATAGTTTTTGCCGTAGCAGTGGCCAGTAAGTCTGGAGGTTATATTATCGTGCCCTAGCAACCTACCGTCAAAATATTAAAATGGCGGTAGCAAGGACTCAGCAGAACGTTTCGAAATTGCCATTATGCAGTCTGTTGACAGATGTAAGGGATTTTTTTTTTATCAGACTCGAATGGAATGTCAGCTAAATATTTAACAGTTTGCCATCAGCTATAAATCATTATTTTCACTGTATGTTCGCTACTTAATAGGCACCCGCTTTAACTAAAGAATAACTTTGTTTGGTACCTCGGGCATAAATTGTAAGTCTATTCATTCATACTAAGCTAGAACAAATGGCAACTTGAAATTATGTACATCCTAAGTAGCACGACTAGAATTCTGTCCAAACCGCTTACCATCTTGTGCAAAGAAATTGCCGTACTTGGAATTTTGTTCAGAGCAAGTTCAATACTCGGTGCCCTAAACAAAATTCATGCTTACAATCGTTCTCCCATAAAAATTGTATACTTAAATCATTCTCAGACCAAATGGCTTGCTTAAAATAAGACTAACACATTACCTTTGAATAGGCTCAGCCTGTTATAGCCGAAAGTTTTCGATCAAAATATGTAATAACAGTTAGCAAATAACTAGTTATCAGTTAGTTTACCATATGATTATAATTACTTCCTAATCACAAGAAGTGTGTAGTCATTATGTATCACTTGCATCTGGAGCCTGTTATGTATCATTATGACGGTATTACATTACTTTAAATTGTTACTCTGCCAAAACTCCTATACAATCTCACTTTAGATGGATGTCAACACCAGATATGATAATGTTAAGTAAATGATTAATGCCTTTATAAGTCACTCACCTACAATTGTTCTTTCAGGTTTTTCCTGTTAATTAGGGGTCGTTCTATCTAACCAGCAAACTTACCTGATCAGCTCAACCACATATTCACTGGCCAATGGCTTGGTATAAATTCACAAATTCAGAGACTGTAACAGTCACTGTACAACGGTAATTTAGAACGTAACAATTTTACATCCTTCATAATAGCCAGTTTGTCCAAAACAGTGATCAAAAGCCTCGTTCATAGCTAATGAATAATAGCGTGGCAGAATATCGTATAACATATTTTCATGAATAACGATAAATAGCTTATCATCACGGGCAAACAATCAATAGCCTGTCACATAACCGCATAACACGCCCCGTATGCCATAATCAACTGAGTGTTAGGTGACGAATAGCCGGCGGCTTATCGATGACATTCAGGACAAGGGTGAGTCAATGGCATCAATTAATTTCTTCAGCTGTAATCAATAGCCTTTCAGTGTTAATTGAGGTCTGTAATCTTTGTCACACCTGCTGTAGAAAAATATGAATACAGAAAATGTCGAACATTTCACCGATTTAGTTTTATTATTCCTCTTCAACCCTCGACCACCTTTCAAGGAAAGCATGGGAGAACTTTCACTTGATAAAAACCTGATCGAACTTTTAGTTTAATTTTCAACTTTTAGTTTGGTAGTAGCATTATTAATCCATTTTATTTTTTCCATAAAAGTAAAAATATAAAAAATAAAGGTTTCTTTACGCAAGACACAGCTGCCAAAGTCTTGTGCCACTCAGCCCCGTATACTTCTGGGGGGTGCATTCGGGAAGGTCAAAAGTATGTTTTCACGTCTATTTCGTCCGCATGCATTAATGGGTCCTCTTTAAACTGATTATTTATAGATGAATGACGCGTGATGTTATATCAGTGCATCATTAATAGCTTCCTTTGCCTTGCTATTGACTTTGCACACATATCATAGACGAGGGTTAGCTTCGGCTCCCCCTCTCACCCGACAAATCATAAATCCCAAACACACACCAATACTCCTGCAATATTCATACACAAAGTCATGCGCATATCATATATTATTATTATTTGTGTAGAGTAAAATTATGATAAAAGTATCTGTAAGCGTGTTTCTGTGTATGAATATGCATAAAAATTGCAGCTATCGGCATTTTCTCTTTGGAAGTCGGACATCTGAAAGGTGTTGTTGTTCACGCTCAGAGCTTTTTAAATTAAGAATGAGATCCGTATCCCCATGCGTCGGTAGAGAAGATGATGTATGTCGGCATCATCTAGTGTCCCCATCCAAGCACTGACCAACCCCAGCACTGCGTGTTTGCTAGGAAAATTGATTTTCCACAGATCCAGACTGGGCTCATTCCAGGCTGTGAATAACTTTACAGTACGAAGATGATGGATCGTAAATCTTTGAGCAATATCACTTATATTTTGGGCACTGCTCCTATTGCCCTATGACGTTTATCACCGTTCTCTCTACCTCCAGAGCAGAATTCCATGTCTAAGCTTTTTATTAGTTTCCTTCTCCAGCTTATTGAGAATAAGCATTCTGAACATTTTTTTACTACTGACGTAATTGCTATGCCTCCATCGTTACCACATTCAGCCATGTCACTTTTCCTTGGTACCTTAGCTATGGCTTCCAATCGCCAGTCATCAAGATTTGTTTCATCGTTCCAAATTCTGCACAACTGTCTGGTATTATACGGGGTATCGTTTCATTTTTGGCTAAAATCATCTTTGCAACGATTCCATTGTAGCCTGGTATTTTCCATCTCTTAAGTTTCTTTGTTATTGATTACACTTCAAAAATTGTGAATTCTCTCAAGAGGAAATTCAGGTCTTCGTGAAATTCTGGCATATCACTCAAATTATTCCCCATATACCTCTTAATTTTCTGCCCACCACTGTTTTTCCTCTTGTTCTCATGTTACATTGTTGACCCATGTGGCCTTCTGACCGGTATTCTATTTTTCATCTTTTTCTTTCTACCCATAGATATTCCGTTCATAATTCTGTGGGATACCCTAACAAAAATACCAGTCCCTAAATGCATGACTTTGAGACAACATTATCAGCTTGTTTGTCCAAATATTCTCTCTCTAATCTCTTCTTGAACTTCGTTTAACTTCAATTTACAGACGAGTACTTGGCTGTTCTATTTTCAGTTTTACCACACCACCCTGAAATTTGTCTTCATATACCTTTTTGTCTATTCTTTAATGTATCTTAGGTTTTATCAGATACCAGAGTTGCCCTTCTTGCTGCCCTTTTTTCATATCCCAGTACTTCTTTTCCAACAGACTGATATACATTCTTGAAGCTGAGCTAGTTCTGATTGATTGTCTGCTGCTACTCGCATATGGTACCTAGAACTGCAAATCTATTTCGACATTCAAAGGCGAAAGCTTCTTCAGTAGACTTTACTGAATCAAAATAGATAATCCGTCATTTTCTTTGCTGGGTTATTTTAATTTCAGCGGTGTGGCAAAGATATGTTGGTGATAACGGCAGACATTGCTCCTCTGTAGCTCTTGACATTCCTCAGTGTCCTTTTTCTTTCCCGATTAATAGCTGTGTGTCGTAAGAAAAATGTAGTTAACAAAACACTTAGAAATAATGAAATTATTTAAATAATGTAAATCAGGTATGTGACACACACACATGATAGGTGGTTCATTATAATGACAGGAAGTTTATATTTTCAAGCAAGCTTTGCAAAGAAAGAAAAAAAGATGTTGAGGAGAGAGTGATTGGTTTGTTGGGAGATTATGTCTGTCAAAGTAATAGGAAAACATGTACTTGTAAGTGTTGTAAAGAGAATGTGAGTGATGCAGTGTTCAACGGTAGCAGCAAAAAGAAACTACAGTGACGAGTGAAAAAGTTTAATGAATGATGACTACAAATAAGGAGGGTGGATGACAGGATGCGATTGACGCCTGCAATTAGAAAATAATTCGAGAATAGATATTTTCAATATGGTTATCCAAGAACGAGAGACCGAGTGAAGAGGCAGTAGCAGTTCTTCAGTAGTTTTTTTTTTTTATGTTAGGGGGAACCATAAGTTGGAACACAAGAAGTGACTGCCCAGGAAATTTTTTTTCCAAAATAAAGTGTAATTGTTAAATACAAATTTAAAAAAGGATGAATGAGATTAACTATTTTATCTGAATTTTTGGACTGAAAATTACTGAAGGTCTGAGAATGAAAGAGGATGTACAACGGGTGTATAATTTCCAAACTCACGGTAGGACATTGGAGTTGATGGGTGACATAGATGCGGGGAAGGAAGGACCTTAATAATCAGAAAGTAAATGGGTATGCATGACAGGTGCCAGGGGTCATGTCTAAGGAGGTTCAATGAACTACTGATGAGTCGCCCGTGTTTGTGGCTGAAGCCCCTCGTGCTCTGGATGTTTCTATTCAGGAAGCTCATCCTTGATTAAGCAACTAGAGAAGCATATGGGAGGGATTGTTGCTTTTCCTTTTTTGAGCTGTTACATTTCAGAGACAGCTGCTAACTGGTACATATACATATATATATATATATATATATATATATATATATATATATATATATATATATATATATATATATATATATATTCCACTCTTATCGCTTGACAGAAGCGTAGTAGGTTATTTCAGTCATGCATATATGTTGTGGGCTTAACTGTACAGGAAATCAGACGACCGAAACAAACTAAGCTTTCAGCCTCTCACCTCCAGTATAATTAAATTCCTCAATCAGTATCTTGCCCTCATTTCCGCACATAAGGAATGACCCTATGGAATGTTTCAAGAAGAGGTATCTCTCATTATTAATAGAATACTCATCGGTGAGTGATATATTCTGATTCAGTGCAAAAGTTAATTTTGCTAAGATAGTAATTCGGGGGAAGTGTAAGTTCATTTTAATTGTACGCGTAAGTGTTAGACATTATGACGAAAATCTCTCTCTCTCTCTCTCTCTCTCTCTCTCTCTCTCTCTCTCTCTCTCTCTCTCCCCCTGTTGTGGTAGATGCTGTGCTTGTAAAATATTGTCGGTGTTTTAGGCATTATGGCTATAGTCTCTCTCTCTCTCTCTCTCTCTCTCTCTCTCTCTCTCTCTCTCTCTCTCTTGTGGTAGATGCTGGACTTTTAAAATACCAAAATTCATCTACGCCAATGTAACGCAAATATAAAATACCATTCGCCTTCTGCAAAGAAAATGAGAAGAAGGAAGAGTGCGGGGCGGGGTTCTTAGTAGCGAGTAGTGTGTGTGTGTGTGTGTATGTGTGTATGTGTGAGTGTGTTTGTGTGTGTGAACAGCGGTGGTAGGATTCAAGGGAGGGGGAAGTGGAAGGGGTAGAAGGGAGGGGGAAATGGGAGATGGAGTTGGGTTTAAAACCCCCTTTTACCTATTACAGAGAGAACGGGAAAGATTACTTCGTGGATTAGGAGTGTCATGCTCAGGCCACTGGTGATGGATCGCTCAACCCACGTATGGACCGGAATCTTAATTTTCTCTATGACTTTCTGGCTCTTATTGACCTCCATTTTTTCCTTCTTTTTTTCCTTCCTATCTAAACCCTCTTCAAAGGTTTTTCTTACATATCTCCTGTTGGCCAGCAGCCTTTATATAAGCGTGCTCATACAGACGTACACAAACTTGGGCCCGTTTGTGTACTAAACTTAACGCAAACGATTAAATACGTATTTATATTGGTATTGCTAATACATGTAGATAACAGGAGCTTATGGCTAGCTGTGACTGTTTGGTGTGTAGAAAACTACAACAAAGGAATAGAATTTGATTAACTGAAGACAAAAATATAGTTGCATATAAGCGCACACTGATATAAACACTTCCAAGACGAAGTGTTGGGGTTCTCACCTGAAGACTTTCTGTAAGAGCAGAATATAGTGGAGGGGTTTATTGGGGTTAGCCATGTGGGGCGGGGGCGGGGGTGATCTTCGCCAAGAGGTGGGGCTGAGGTGGTAATGTGGAGGGGATTATCCAACAGGGAGCAATGCTGGAAGGGAGAAAAACGGGGGAGCGGGGAGGGAAGGAGAGAGAGAGAGAGAGAGGAAGAGCAAGAGAGAGATGGGGGGAGGGGAGGGGAGTGTTGGGAGGGGAGGAGGAAAGCGCACTTGTGTAAGTGAGTTTTAACGCACATACATTATGAGCTGATATTATACCATAAGTTTGTATTAGTCAGCTACATACTTCCTGATTCAGTGGAACTGTATACACAGAGATAATAATTTTGAGTTATGGCCGAGTTTTGCTACTTGAATGAACGAGCAGGAGAATTTTAAGGAGTTCCACCATTAAAAGAGAATAAAAAAAAAAAAAGAGTGGGAATGGGATGGTTTGGTGTGTCCCTGAAGTGGACAAGGTGCGGGGGAGGGTGGGCTCTAAAAGTAAACAAAGATGTGTTTACTACAAATATAAGAATTTTATAAATCGACAGGAATAATTATGGATATCGTGCTAATATAAAGTTAAGGATTCCGTAAATAAGATCAAATTTTCATGGTTATTATTCAACATTAAAGGGCGTTTCGGGTTTTCAAAGGTGATGGAATACATAGTTTTGGAAATTTATTTGGAATTTCTATTTCTCATACGATGTTAACAAGATACTTTTCTTGATTTTCAAAAAGAAGGTAATAAAATTACGAACGGAGTCATGATTTTTAACATAATACGCTTACAACTATCAGATGATGATATGAGAATGACGTTTTCAGTAATACAGACGAATGGATTATGTTCATGTAAACGTAATGAAATACCCTTGGTTATTTTGTCACTTATCGCACCTACCCGCCTTTAAATAGTGCCAGTTTAGGAGCAGATCAGCCTTCAAAGAAAATTGCCAAAAAAGGGAGATGCCAATCCTTTAAAGTGCATCTTGCCAGGTAATAAATGATTTCTAAGAGAAGTTGTCGTTGTGTACGCGAATGTTATCTTAGAATCTTTAAGCGGAAAATAAACTTTGTTTCGATGAATCATACTGAAATCTCAAAAGTAATTTGAAACTTTGCAAGTCTTCTGAAAGAGATCAAAAAGCTTATTGCAAATTATTCTAAATGGACAGTTGAATCAGATCAATTCCTCCATTGAAATGCGGTGTCAAAATCCCTATCACTTGCACATCTCGTCCTCTAATCCATTTAAAATTCTCTCTTTGGTAATACATTCGTTTAATACCACAGCAATCTACCTTATAATTACGCTGCTTAAAATTCATACGGAATATTGGCTAAAAGATATATATCCATAAACTCGCTGCGGCCGTTACAGAAATATTGATTGGTTGCTATTGAAAACGGATTTTATTCCCAAGCCTCAAATGAACCCCTTACCCTCACCCCACCCCACCCCTCCCCTCCCCTCCTCTCCCCTCCTCCTCCCCTCCCCCCGTTGCAAAAGCTGCCAGGTTTTAACAGGTGGTTCTTTTGTGATGGCGTCCTCTGGCTCCCATAAACAGTTTATCGTAAGGATGATGATAATTCTGATGAGGCCGGATCAGATTAACGAGTGTCAAACGTGTTCCCTGTTCGCCTGAATGGTCCACGTTGTGGATCGTTTGCTACTCATCCTCCACTTATAAACAACTGTTGGAGTTAATGTGAAGCGTTTTGATAAGTTACGAGGGTATTAAATAATCTTATGCTACCCAAAAATTAAAATAATATCAGCACTGTAGACGCAATACTAAGTTAAATTGAGTGTTTATATTGCTATGTATAAAACAGAATTTTTTTTTTAATACAAACAAAACTTCCAAAGAAATTGGTCATCAGCTTTAATAAAAATTGACGTTGGTTTCTTACCACTGAAATAGAACAATGCTTACGTAAATCAGTCATATCATCACATTCCCTTTTAATAAACAGTGTAATCACGTTGCCTAAAGGTATACTTCCAAAGAAAATTAATGCGATTTGAGTAAGGCCCTCTTGAGAACGATTTGAAACCATTTCATTGTTCTTGTTATTAACATTGTGACGAAACTTGCTGCAGTTGGTGAAAGAATTTTCCAGTTTGAAAACTGGAATAGAAATTTGTATCTTGTTTTTCAATAAAATAAAATAACGAGAAATTAAAGAATATGTACAACGCTTGTAAAAGGAATCACATCTTGGAAAGTTGTAGGGGAATGTTTCCGAAATGAAGAATACTTGAAGAGCAAATCTGTAGATATTACCTGCTCCTATGCTTTTGCTAATGAATCTTTGATCTCCCGTGGGAGTTCACATTACGTCTTCATACATCACATTTCCTGACCGTTCATTGGTCATCTAATTAAGGCAGAATGTATCTTTTGGGCTTTCTTTGTGTCCGGAAAGAGTCTTTTTGTGATGGGTTACAATTGTGGAGAATATGGTTACTTCTGTTTATCTATTTGTATATATATTTCGAGGCTGATTTTCCTTAGAATCTCAGAAGTTGAAAGGGTATTGCAATGACGTACAATTGTATTGAAAATACGTTAATCCCGACCTGCTAAGCTGGCAACAGCCACTTCTGAGTTGAGGAAATGGAAGGAGATAAAGCCTATTTGCAAAACTAGCGAAGCCTTTAAATGAAGGATGTTTAGGAATATTTATGAACGTCTACTCATGAGCATTTTTTTTAACCTATTAAAAGGCGATTGTATGAAAGATAAATATAAAATGCTTGTATGAAAAATTCTTTAGTAAACGCATTACCCTCCTAAAGTAACTACCCATTCCCACTTCTGCTCTAACCCACCATGTCAGATGTTTGCCATTGCATAAACAGGTACCCTTAGCTTTTTATTGGTGTTTAGAAGTGTCTAAAATCCTTGTCCTGCCGTTCTTGTAGAAATATTCCTCCCGTACATCTCCCCTGACCTTTCCATTTTCATTCATTTCCTTCCCTTTTTCAAATGTAGCATACTAAAGG
>NC_089741.1:63365963-63373463 GCF_040412425.1 Macrobrachium rosenbergii
ATGATATAATTTATATACATATATATAGCTACATATATACATATATATATAAAAATATATATATGAATAAATATATACATATATATATAAATATAATATAATATATATATATATATATATATATATATATATATATATATATATATATATATATTTATATATACACATCTATTTCGAACATTGGGATCGAACCTCAGCCTCTCAAATGACAGGCTATGGTGTTACCAATTGACCCACAATAGTCAGAAAAGAAGTTGGAACATAAGTGCTTCTGTACCTGAGGTTTGTCCCAGGCAGGCTGCTGCCTAATGTACCAGCGAATTTTACCAAAGAAGTGGTCATTCGAATAAATGCCACCAATGGACTCACTGGTGGGTTGGGAAGTTGGGTAAAATTCGCTGTCATGTTTGGCTGCAGCCTGCCTGGGAAAAACCTCAGATACTGAAGTCCATAGGTTCCAACTTCTTTTATGACCATTATGGGTCAAATGGTAGCACCCTAGCCTCTCATCTGAGAGATTGGGGTTCGATCCTGTACAAAGAAATATATATATATAATATATATATATATATATATATATATATATATATATATATATATATATATACAGTATATATGTATGTGTGTGTATGTGTGTCCGTTTGAAGTATTGCTGTCATAGTTGGATTGCGTCAACCTTTGTCGTCCATCCCAGTAATAAATATTATAGCGCACTTCGTTTGATCAATGTTCCCATTCTCAACTCTTCCCTTGATCAACTGTCTCTGTCAGCTGCTATGCGGTGTCTTTCTCTTTTCAATAGGCACTATTTCAGTCGTTGTTCCGTTGAGCTCAAAAGAATTTCATCCTCCTGTCAAGGGGCATTGTAATACCTGTCAGGAAACCGCTTCCCACATTTACTCTGTGGAAACTGGTAATCCCTAGAGGTTCAGTCATGGTTTCTTTTCGTCCACAGCCAGGTTTTGGAAATCTCTTCCTGGTTCAGTTTTTCCTGAAGGACGATTTTTTTTTTTCTTTTGTCCTTTTGTAATTGCCTTCTGGCCGTCCTGCTTCCTTTTCTTGTTTACTTTGGGCCACCGGTAGGAAAGGTCACCACATTGCTTGTGTCATTGGCCTTTGCACTTTATGAATATACCAGTCTACTGATGACGTCAAATATCATGGCAAGATTAACTTGCAGTTGCATTGCACCTACAACATATCAAGTGCATTACGTTTGTTACTTGTTCAAGTTCATTGCTTCCTAAATATTAGTAAATACCGGTAGAGGATTAGGGAAAGGGTTGAAAGGATCCCTTAAATTAGCCCCATGCTCTATTAATGAAAACAATGACCGTTATAATAAATGATTCCAGTATTTATTATGTACTTATAGTGTACCCTTACCGTCCGAAAATAAAAAAAAGTATTCTTTACAAGGCATAAAATAGCTGGGATAAATAGCAATGAACTAGTTATTACTATAAAAGCAATTTACTTCAAATTTTTATGATGATTAAGTATACTCATACATATTTGTTACTTTCTTTTTGGGAGGAATATCGTTCTAAGGCAAAGTATCGAAAAATTTTCCTCTGTGTGTGTGTGTGTGAAACCAGGGATTTCACGAAATCCATGAAATTTTCAGGGAATTCATGAAATCACCAATTCACATAGGGACATTGATCCCCGAGGGGCTAGTGCTGAACACGGCGAAACAGTGTAGATGTGTGACTGTTTGGCCGTGTTTAGTACTAGCCCCGCAGCGATCAAATGTTCCTAAGTGAATTAGTGATTTCACGAATTCCCTGGTTTCACAATCTACTGTAACATATATACATGAAACACACGCACACATATATGTGTATATGTATATATATATATATATATATATATATATATATATATATATATATATATATATAATGTTTTTGTGAACATGCGGAAATAAGATACGGCTGTTCAACTTGAAATGGCATCAAAATGAGTATCCCAAGTTTATGAAGACTGATGAGAATATATATACTGTATATATATATATATATATATATATATATATATATATATATATATATATATATATATATATATATATGTGTGTGTGTGTGTGTGTGTGTGTGTGTGTGTGTGTGTGTGTGTGTGTGTGTGTGTGTGTAATTTATTACAATGCCTCTTTAACTTCTCGAATTTTTCGCGCTTTTTTGGATATGCTTGTAACTAGAATTCGAGAAGTTAAGAGGGCATTGTGGCTATTAGAATTACATATGTGCCTGGTAAAAGTGACCAGTAGATTCTACATATATATATATATATATATATATATATATATATATATATATATATATATATATATATATATATATATATATATATATATATTTTATATTATATATGTATACACACACACACATATATATACAGTATATATATATTTAGTATGTGTGTGTAATTGGTGTGGCTCATTGGTGCTGAACTGAGCAGGAATATTAGGGTCCTTGGTTAGTGTATCGTTTGTTTATCCAGGTGTGAATCAAGGCATCAACCCCCACATCACCAATAATCCTTTTCCCCTAAAAGTTGGTTAATTGTAGGAAAAAATGCACTAAGTAAGCGCTACATTTTATCTATGAATTGATGAATCAAGGTTGAATTCTGTATGGAAAAACAATTCCACATCGTCACCCGTTGCTTCTGAATATATAGATAGCTCTTTTTGTCAACTTCGCTTACATTAAGTGCCAGTCACAGTCAGCATCACTTCCAATCCATCAAACCCTCATTTTCTAATGATACACAGGCTTAAGAAATTAATCGCTGTGAATATAACAGCTATATATTGAAAACTGGTGCAATAAGAAAAAGACACTTGTTTCCTACCGACCTTCATTCTTTCCTCATGACCAAGTTGCTTCAAACACACAGAAGTATTTTAATCTATGCTCAGTTTTTCATCATATTGTCGTGTTTCTGCATTTCTCACTCTTCCAACCATTTTACTCCTTAAATACTGCACAAACAGTTAGCTGAACAGTTTCAGGGTTTTCTGTTATTCACATACAATATACACACTTCATTTCACTTCCGTAAATAATAATAATAATCCGAATAATCTCTCATTACATCCAAGCGTCTGGTTCTATTGACGTTTTTCACCTCCTTCACTCCTTGGCGCTGCGGTGTTGTTGCTCTGTATGCTTCGTTTAATCCGTGATCCGCCTCATCTGCCATCACACCGTCATTCAGTGAATATGATACCAAATACATATGTAAATCAGCCACTTCGATTCTTCCACCATTCACACCAACATTATTGGCTCTTTCTTCATGGGCTTCATTCGCAGTCTTAACATCACTTTTGCGAGCTTTCATCTTTGCCTTTTTCTTCAAACAGGTTCATACACTCACCAGACTCTGCAGCTTGTCTTCGCTATCACTTTCAAAAGCATGTATAACAGTGCAGCAGTATTAAAGTAGAATTTCTCTTTCAATTATATTTCAGTGAATGTAGTTGACAAATTTAACTGACTTCACGTTTCAATACTAACAGCTTTAACTTGGATTCCTTTTCATAAGATTACATGAACCTCTACAAAATAATATCCATGCATGTATTACAAGAACTAATGTATGCGAAAATGTCAGAGACTTCGAAAATTAACATGGCAGTGTATATACAAAAATCTTATAGTTTGGTCAGCTGACCTTAGGCTAAACGGGTACACAGTAGTTAAACTTAATGTCGTTTGCATATATTCAATTATTTTATAAAGAATCTGTTCAGAAGGATTGATTCTATATTGTAGTTTAACAGCAACAAAGGCTATCGACTCTGGTGCTCAGAATGAAATGGACAGATATTAGTAGAGACAGTTTCCAAAGCAAATTAGATTAAGCATGATGGCATAATATCAAGTAATTACTATATAACCAAAATCGACGAAGATTTTCAGCCCTACGGTAGAGGAAAGTAACGTTGCTTTTTAGCCAGGTATGCCTACATCCAATATACCCTGCGAATGTGTGTAAATATATATATATATGTATATATATATGTATATATATATACAGTATATATATATATATATATATATATATATAATACACATACATACATATGTATTATATATATATATATATATATATATATATATATATATATATATATATGTGTGTGTGTGTGTGTGTGTGTGTGTGTATGTTTCTGTACTAAATCCGAATATTCAGTTTTTCAACTGCACCTATTGTTTTTTTTTCGCTAAACTTTAGTATTTAACCACCATAATACAAATCTTAAATCTTCCCTCAACAAAATGACTGTTTTGCCCAAAAACAACCCCTCCCCCCCAAAAAAAAAAAAGGTTTCAACTCTTCTGCTGTTTGCAAAACTTTTTTTATTTTGTTTTTTGCGTCGGCATCACTGCTATTAATGTTATCATCTGTGCCATCATGACAACCATAAAATACCATAATAGCTTTATAAATAAAAGCATAGCCATGTCGCTATTAATATTAACATCATCACTTCCCAAATATCAGCGTGATATGACCGCCATTATTATCGAAATAACAAATAGGAATAATCGCGTTAAAAGCATGTATTTTACAGCTAAGCTTTCAACATCAAAGTAAAACTATTAAGCATTAATAGCGTTATTCACCAGGGTGGATTCTGGTTAAGCTTGCATTGATAATAAGCTATCAGTCAGTACTCGAGACATAAAGCGCAAACATTTGCTATATTTGGAACAGAGATAAAAATCGAACGGGCCGCACAAAAAGAGAACATTTACCACCGGATGAAAACGGGCGAAAGGATTCTCCTCTAGAAGGGAATAAAAAACAGGATAAAAAGTATTAATGGTGCGCATACCATTAAAGGCAAATAAAGGTGCTTCATATCAAAACAAAGGAATGGGCTCTAAATTGTCAGTGCTCCCAAGTGATGTCAAAATTAGATAGATGAATTCCATAAGGGATGTGTTGAAGCATTAATAAAAGTGTTTGTATGAGAGACATGATATTGAGTAGACAGGATGTGTTAGAAGCGAAATGATTAAACAAAAATTGCCCGTAACAGCAAAAATATAATGTTATACAATAATAAGTGGGTTTACTCTTTAGGGACAGTGTACTCGAATGAGTAAACAAAGATTGTCATGAATTCTAAACAAGGAACCATTGACTAGAAGAATTATGGTGATAAGAATAAAAACATAAGTGAGAATAAGTCCCCTAAATACTCTGAAGAACACTCGAGCATTAATGACCGCGAGACAATAGGCAAATAAGAAGGCCCCCCTGAATTTCAGTCCCCAGACGACTTATACGCAGTCAGGTACGCAGGCGCTCTGAAAATTCCTTAATTCTAAACATCAAGCGCCGATCAACCAGGAATATTTAAGAGATTTCTGTAATACAAATCATAATAGAAGCAGCAGCGGGAGGCTTTATTTTTCATATTTTTTTTTTTTCGACTTGATATTCTATGACGGAATTTCAGAAAGCCTCGGGCGGGAAAAAATCACGTGGATTCATGCATAAAAGGCATGAAAGAATTATTGGATTTATGTCAGAGAGACTGTGGGCCTCTCTAAAAAATGCTAGTCTAGACAAAAACAATTCTCATTAAGGGGTAAATAGATTATTATATTTTTTTCGTTTGGGGGAGGGTGGGGGAGGTACAGGGATGAATACATTATTAGTTTTATCATTAAATGCCGTATTGAATCTTATGGTCAAAGTATTCCTAGTGCAATAATGGTAAAAGAATATTGTCTTTAATTTTGCCGTTCATAAAACCAGTTGCAAAAAGCAATGATTACTGTACGTTACAGTAGTAGTATTTTACTAGTAGTAGATGTTTTGGATTCTGGTAAGATAATGCATCAGTAGTCATAGCAATAGTAAATTTTCTGTAATTTTAAAAATCAATTTTCACATTTGTTGCTCGACAACAGTGTATTAAATTTTCACCACAAGAAAGGAGTCTATGAGACGGAAATATGGCAGAGTACAAATGATCTTTTACAATCAGTGTAGTATTGTGTAGATTAGAAATTATAACGCAAGGCACATGGAAGTGTATCGATTTCATGGTTTGTTATATACTCATACGCAATTTGTAGAGAGTAAAACAAAACAAATTCAATATCTAATATATATATATATATATATATATATATATATATATATATATATACATATACTTGTATTTATTCATTTAATCCTGTGTGCTCACATAAGAATGGGCTGACGGTAGCAGTCATATACGATATGAAATTCTATTACTTTTTAGTCACTCATAATCACCTAGGGTGTACGCTGGCTTGTGTGTCAAACCCCCCTACAAAAAAAAATAATTTATTTTAATCGTTTTCAAAGAAATGAAAGCGTGTGAATACAGCAATGGTACACCAGATCATTTTACATGATTAGAAAGCACTTTCGCTTTTCACGAAACCTTAGAGAAAAATGTAAATGTCTCAACGATAAAAGAGATATTAAAGGGACTTTCTAGTATTTCTATTAGAGTAACATTATTCTAGTAGGCTTCCATTTGTAGATTCCAGAAACTGATTAATGAAATATATGTAATTGTTTCTTTGTTTTATTCACGAGGTTTATTGCTTGAAAATTATCATTAAAGGGATTGTGCGCAGGTGGATGAGGGAAGCTCTCCGGTTATTATTTTGATGTTTTTGTCTTAATTTTCTCTGTGAATGCCTTAGTAAATAATATAATAATAATGTATTAATTATTGATGCTGTTGATTATTTTCATTTTTACAAAACACATTTTTATCGGTATCTTTAAAATGATTACCAACTAAATTATTAACACCAGTGATAACACTACCTCTACTACAAGTGATAGTATATGAATTTTGTAATAGTGGCTGTGTTCGGTAATAGTTGTAGTGGCAGGAATAGGAGGAGTAGCAACAATATAATGAGATTTAATAGTAGTAGTAGCAGTAGTAGTAGTAGGCTTTGCTATTGTTTTTAATGAGATTTAATAGTAGTCGTAGTAGTAGTAGTAGTAATAGTAGGCTTTGCTATTGTTGTTTTTAATATTCCCTGTTGTTTTGTTTAAGTTTATGCTGGCCTTATGCCAGGACGGGGTCTTGTTCTTGGGCAGTCCGTAGATATTCTCTGAAGAGCGTCAGTAGTACATGTAGCAGTAATAATAAGTGGTAGATACAGAGGAGAAAGTATTTTTTTTTTTTTAGATATTTTTAATAATAATAATTGCGTTCCGCCCTTGATGTAGGTAGTTCGTAGAGGCGCTTCGTCATAACCTCCGAAAACCTCCGTGGACCCTCCCCCTTCGAGGACCTAATCGAGACCTATTCCCGATGCCGACTGAACCTGCAGCAGCAATGTCTCTCATAAGAGGAAAAAATAAGTCTGCCGCTAATTTACGACGGCCGCCTTTGGTCCGACATTACCGCGAACCTTGTTGCTACCTAAGAATGTTCTTTGCCGCTTTGTCGCACTGCCCTTTGATGTCGTGGAGGAGGAA
>NC_089741.1:63378463-63383463 GCF_040412425.1 Macrobrachium rosenbergii
GAGACTTTGATTAAATTCGGACTTTTCTCTTTTGTTACAAGAATCTGTTTTTTCGTCTTTGTTAATTAATTCAGGTGCTAGGGCTCTCGTTTGGCCTCTTTCTGTGGTCTATGTCTACCGCTTGATAAAACAATTGACTTGTTTGTTCACAAATTTCCTTAACGAAGGGAGACAGACGCACGCGACCTCCTCTAATAGAAGGCCACACCACCAATTATCGGTGAGAATAAAATGAACGTGTATCAGACATAGTATGTACATGTATATATATATGAATGCAGTATAAACTCTATCAATGAAACGAAAATAGATCATTACATTAGGCAATTACTGACAACTTGAGAAGGCTTCGTTCGTTAAATGATAAATGAATATTTCCCCTTTTGACGAATTTAACGCTGAGGGTATTTTTTCTGTACTGCAAATAATGGCTTTAATATATTGAAGCTAAAATATCAAATAATTTTGCTCATCACCGAAAACTGAAGAATAACTACACCAAGTCTTGATAATTTGGATAACTGTACTAAATCAATAACTAATAACTGAGATAATATAGTTCAGTATTTTGAACATATATATATTAAGATAAATAATATTAAGTAAAAGAAAGTTAAGATTAAAGAAGTTCATAGAACACAAAGAACGCATAGAAAATTCAAACGAAAATTATTTAAAACATGGTTTAAACTAAATATATATATATATATAAATGGTTTATATATATATATATATATATATATATATATATATATATATAAAGAAAACAAGATTAAACGGTTACAAGTATATGATGAAATTCAATATACAGCCAAAATTATGTTCAAAACTAAAACTAGCATATACTGTATATGTACATATATATACTGTATATATATGTATGTATGTACATACATACATACATATACCTTCCATTACATTTTAGTCAAACACATAACCTGAAATACAAGATTTTATAATTTGATGTGAATTTTCCATAATTTTTTCCTGTATGTTTTCATAAATTTTTGTTATGATTGGAGTTCGCTATTTTTTCCGCATTTTACTTATTATTTTTTTTTTATTCTAAATTCATATAATGTCGAGTCTCGGTTAAGTATTCATTCTTGTAGTGTTAAACACATCCCGATGACCATAGTTTCTTTTCACTTTCTGTCATTAATAAAGTTTAGTTCTTGAAGCAAGGTGTTCATTATCTACTTAGTTTGGTTTTAAGTTATATATGTGTATATATATATATATATATATATATATATATATATATATATATATATATATATATATATATATATAGTTTGTTCATTAATGTATATATGTATATATGTGTGTGTATGTATACATATATGTACATGTATATACTGTATATATACATATATATGTATATATATATATATATATATATATATATATATAGCCTATATATATATATATATAATTATATAATGTAAATATATGCATTAACGTTTCCATAATCTCCATAAATAGATAGAAAGGGAGGTGGAATATTTCAAAATACTAGTGGAGGAATAGTCATACGCTTAACCTTTGCTAGCATACCCCAAAACCTTGCCTAACCTTGCTTATGTGAATATTTCAACATAAAACCCCAGTCATATACTATTGTCATGTATAAAGCTATGAAAATAAACAATAAAGCGTTCAGTTTCCTTAAATCAGTTGCAATATGTTTCAAAACTTCATAACCTAAGATGAGGCAAGAGATTTCATTGCCCTGAATATCCAAAGCTAGACAGTGAACAGTGAAATTAGAAAATTGGGATAACCATTTAATGGACTGGAGCAGTAATGTAAATTGTATTGATATTATATTTTGAAATCTGTTGACATGAATATGGAAATAAGTAGACTATTATGCAGTACCAATAGTAACTCCTGTGGGAAATAAACAACAATTATATCATGGGTTCAGTGCACTAAAGTGATATTTCATAATATTTCAATTGTAATATAAATGTTCTGTAATTTAGTATCATCTGTAACATTAATTTTTCTGTACATACTACCCAAGATTATATTAAAGATTAAAGTTCTCTCTCTCTCTCTCTCTCTCTCTCTCTCTCTCTCTCTCTCTCTCTCTCTCTCTCTCTCTCTCTCTCTCTCTCTCTCAATTGTAAGTTGAAAGTATACTATAAGCTTGCTTTACCTTTATTAAACTTGGATTGTCAATGATGGTTGCATCGTTTATGCAAATTTGTGTCAATATATATTTTCAATAAATGATAATACAAGTATGGGCATGAGGTTATTAATATATAAATATTTTAATCTACGTATCGGTGTTATGTCCAGTGCAACCCAGGGTGTCATTGGGCACTTACATTCTAAAACAAACTAAAATATAATATTAAATATAATAAATGCGCTTTCAGTTACGCTGTCAATGTAATTTTAAATGACCGTCCTATTAACATAACTACTAAAGACAAAGTGACCAATACCTTCTTTCTCCCTAACTCCACGGCTCTTACATTCAGGCAATCAGCACACTTCATTCCGTTGCACACATAATGTACTTGAAAACTCATCAGGCGTAGCAGTGGTTATCAGTATTTGCTCCCGAAACAGAATGATGTTCACACTATAAGAATATTTAGAGCATCTTTTGTGATTTTAAGAGAGCAGGCCCTTTCACACTAAGAATGTGGTTAAAACCATTTTGGAGAAGGGATAAAAGTGGATAAGATAGGTGTTAATGTCTGTGTGTATGTATGTATGTATGTATGTATGTATGTATGTATGTATGTATGTATGTATGTATGTATGTATGTATATATGCATTATATATATATATATATATATATATATATATATATATACACACACAGTATGTATATGTATGTATATATATATATATATATATATATATATATATATATATATATATATATATATATATATATATATATAGTTTGTCTGTTTGCACACACAATTATATTTACACACTGGCCTAACACCTCTAATCGAAAAAGAACACCTAATTGATATTATGAAGATTTCGAATTTTTATTGCTGTATCTCCAGGTCTCAAAGAACGGCATTCAAATGATAATGAAAATTCGGATTTCGGCTTTTAATGTCTGTTCCAGGCTGCAGTTCTGTCCCCCTCATCACATAAAAAATGTCCTTCCCATATGATAGTGAAAATGTTATTCCAATATTATATTAAGCCTTTTAAAGTCACACTTTGCTCGTTTATGAACATTTTTAGCATCTTGTATGCAGGCATGCATACAGCTAATGAAATACCTGTCATTTATATAGGGAGGACTTTGTAGAAGGATGAAATTTTATAGACTACTTTAGCTCATTTCATAGAAAATGTACGAGTATTAAGTAGCTGCACTTCAGAATGATAAGGTCATGAGGAAAATAACACCTGTAAATAATACCAGTGATTACTGTCGCTTTTGCTGACTTCTTAAGATATATTGTTTCACGTTATATGAAACAAATATTATAATTTTGTTCTTAACATTTTATTCAAACTGCCGGTTTGTTACAGTTTTCGTAAGGTATGTAAATAGTCCTTTTTTTATTTTACGTATTTAACCTGGTTTCTCGGTCCTTGGGTTTTAACTAATCATAACCAGTCTGTGTTGGACCATACGTAATTTTTATTTTAATTATGAATTGTTGTAAGCATTTTCTTACTATCATTCATGTATCTGAACATCGATTTCCTTGGTTGCATATTATATATATATATATATATATATATATATATATATATATATATATATATATATATATATATATATATATATATTATATACTGTATATATCTATATCTATATATATTTATATATATGTGTGTGTGTGTGTGTATGTGTGTGTAGGTTTGTGGAAACATTCAACTGAGTCAGGGGCAAAATGGTTGTATTGATTTTATATATGAATCTACTAAGTAAAGGTTTTTCTTAATCCGTATTTATTGAAAAATTATTTGTTGGTATTCTTAGCATAATTTTCTAGGTATTGAATTATTAACTCTGCCAATGTGAAGCTACACACTGCTATTATATCTTTGTTGGAATGAGAATCTCATGAAAAGTACTTTTAATATTTCGGTGTTTGTCATAACTGTTAACATCCTCATTGTACATTGTTACATTTATGTTGATAAATATTCATATTTGTTCAGATATAACAACGCACAAACACATATACAGTTTTAGTTCATATATATATATATATATATATATATATATATATATATATATATATATATATATATATATATATATATATATATATATACACGTGTCTACATGTGTTTGTGCGCGCGTGTGTGTGTGTGTGTGTGTGTGTAAGAGAGAGAGAGAGAGAGAGTGCACGCGTGGGTGTCTGTGTCTATATTATGTGTGCGTGGTGTGCAGCTGCAAGACAGAGGGGAGGATTGTGGAGGAACACAGGAGGACAGATAAATTAGTCAAGAAAAATTCGAAGAATAAAATGTGATAAAAAATGGAGGAAAAGCTGGCCAAGGACGTCGGGAAGAATAAGAAGTTCATCTTTGAGTTAAATGTTAAGGGAAACATACTGAACAAATGGATACAAAATAAAAAAATAAGAATATAGAGATACCGTTTGAAGTGAATGCAGTACTGGGTCTATGGAGTGAGTATTCAGTGTCTCAGTTGAATGTGGAAGATAGTAAGAATGTAGGAAGAGCAATCAAGAGGTTGAAAGATAGAACAGCGCCAAAAGGTGATAGGATTACAAGTGAGGTGTTGTGATATGGTAGTGACGTTACTGAATGGCTGACCAGTCTGTGTAAGGTATGTTGATAAGGGAAAGGCTCCAAAAGAACGGGTGAGATGACGTTTTGTTTCTCCATATAAGGGTAAACGTGATAGAGGAGAATGTAATAATTATAGACATAATTGCTGGTACACCAGAGAATGTGGATACTAGGATTTTGATTGAGAAGGTAAGATTTATGACAGAAGGCTTTTAGCAGAAGACAGATTAAAGTTTGG
>NC_089741.1:63385963-63390963 GCF_040412425.1 Macrobrachium rosenbergii
ACCAAAAACACAATTGAAATGATATTAAATATTATTGTGGCAGTAGTGAAAGGTAACAATAGGAGTAACACCAACAATAGTAATGATCCTGTTCAGGTTTAGAGTGATGATAACGGTAATGAACACTGTAATAGTGATGATGTTGAAGATGATGATATTAACAAATATTAATGTTATTTCCCGAGAAAATAACGATTTTTACAAAGAGAGAGTCATAAACATGTTTTTAAGGGAATCAATTACTTTAAAGGGAACACCATATAACTATGCTGTTTTTAAAACCCATATCACCGCATCATTTCTAATAAATTCGATGTGAATTAATATAGAATGACACCAGAGACCCCCTGTTTTAGCGTTTTTGGTGCAGTAATTCAGAACAAAAATGTGAGATAATTCAAATAATTTCGATATGCTTTGATATAAAATGTCACCGTACTCCCTTTTGTTTTATCAGCTTTATCACAGAAATTCATAACAAGAACATGAAATAATTTGAGTAATTTCACATTTTGAATTATTCCAAATGCTCAGTCACCTAGTAATTTTTTTTCTATTATTATATTTAACCTCAATATTTTCCTAGAAATGCTGCTCTTTCCTAAGACAACACGTTTCAGGAGTCCTAGGATTATAGAAACACAGCTATGAGACATGCGACCGAATCAATAACTTGATCGATCATCAAAATGCAACTGCTTCTGCGTATACACTGCAGGTGCAGAAATAGGTATAAAGCAGCATACCCTTATAGTCAAGGTAAATGGTATGTATATAAAATGCATGTAGAGATATGCATAGTTGTCTTATATTTATGGAGAAGCCATATTTAAACGTGGCTACCTGTTTTCCCACAGGTTGATAGATATATTTAAGACTTTTGTTGTTAGTGTGTAGGAAATTTGGAATTTTGTGTTTATCATTTCAGAGGCCTCTTGTTTTCTTGTTATAACGGTTTTAGGAGAGTGTTTAAGCAAGCTTTTTTCCGATTCGTTTAGCAGTGTCATGTAACAAAATTTTGTGCAGGGAATTACGATTCAAAAGAAATTATGATTTTCATGTCGCTAAAGAATGTTTTTGGTCATTCTATGCCGTCTCTTATTGTACGGAAAAATTTATATGTAAAAAATGGATTTTCTCTAATTATAGTTTCCCCTCTTATTTCAGAATTGTTTACTTGTTGAAACTGACTGATTAGTTAAAGGAGCATTGATTTATGGTACACTGAACGCAGTAATGCTTAAAACTGTGTAAAAGTTTCATATATTTTCCGTGGGATTTCATTAAAAGTCTATCGCAATTTTATTTTTTATTTGCATGTTGTGCACATAATGATTTGTAGGAAAATTTAATGATTGAAATAACCAGATTATAAATTTAATGAAGTTTTTACTAGATTTATTGTTTAAATACCTTGGTTCATTTACAAGTTATGGTTCATCAGGCTTTCTTATGTGCAATATTCTGAAGTAATTTGAGTGAAGCTGTTATAGAAACATCTGTTATTTCACCGGATAATAGTCTTGTATGCGAATAAAACTCTGAAAGAAGTATACCAATTTATGTATATATATATATATATATATATATATATATATATATATATATATATATATATATATATATATATATATATATATATATATGTTTAGTTTGTGTGTGTGTGTGTGTACGTATATACATATAACACACACACATATATATATATAATATATATATATATATATTTATATATAAAATTACAGTCTCGTTGTTGTGATTCCCGGACATATGGTAATTGCATTCCATGTTTAACAATTAAAGGTCCACCTTCTTCTTGATAAAATAATTAAATTTTCCCAAGAAAATTCAGAAGGCGACTGGTTTTTTCCCCGTAAACAACCAGTCCTAACTGATACTTGCCGGGGACACTGACGACGCCCGTATATATATATAACATATACTATATATATATATACATATATATATATATATATATATATATATATATATATATATATATATATATATATATATATATATATATATATATATATATATATATATACAACCCAACTGATATTTCAGGCACACACACACCTATTATATATATATATATATATATATATATATATATATATATATATATATATATATTATATATATATATATATATATATATATATATATATATATATATATATATATATACATATACAACCTAACTGGATATTTTTCCAAGCACACACATATATATATACATATATATACATATATATATATATATATATATATATATATATATATGTGTATATGTGTGTGTGTGTGTGTGTGTGTGTGTGTGTGTGTGTGAGTGTACCAGTAAACATCAGTTAGGACTGGTTGCTTACGGGGAAAACCAGTCGCCTTCTGAATTTTCTTGGGAACATTCAATTATTCTATCAGAGGAGGGGCGACCTTTAATTGTTAAACAAGGAATGCAATTACCCGTATGTCTGGAATCACAAGAACGAGACTTTAATTATTCCGTAATTTTATTACGTGATATGTTTTTCCCAAACATTCAGTAGTGTTCTGCCACTGATGAAGGAGACGGTGGCTATTGTTTATCTGTTAAAAAGATTCACAATACTTAATGATATGATTGTGCATGTAGACTGCATGAACTTGGAAATTTGGACTAGAACTTACGCCCCTGCAGCTTCATAAAATTTAGACAAATATTTATATCTAGGTTTTTGAAACTCTTATTTTTCATCTTTCGTGAGGATGACCTCTACAGTTATGAAGTCATATTTTCTCTCTCAACTTCTCTTGAGTTAAAACACAGAAAAAGAAGACAAGAAAAAATCAGATGTCATTAAAAAAAGTGTTATTACTCACATCAAAACAGACCGACTAGTAAATCTACATAGAAAATTAATTATTTTTTATGCACACGACAAAGAAGCGCTGATTTTCTCTTAATTTCACTTGAGGCCCATAGAAACATTGAATCATTTGTTAAAAACAATGCTACTATTTAGAATGAGATAGGTATGCAGATGACAACTATATTCCACATCAAGGACATTTGTAACAAACACGCGCGCGCGCGCAAACATTATTATATAATGTTTGATTAATTACATTGTCGTCGTCAACACACCTAACTCATCTAAAGGAGCCTTGTTATTTTTATTAAATTATTCAACATTTCTGTTATTTCACAGCAAAAATGTAAGAAAATTATCAGCTCGTCACCACAAGTAGATTTTTGCCGTTGACGACTGCGAAGAGTTCTTAGATCTAATTCTGAAACATTCCTGATACCCATGATTCATTGCAAGTAATACATAGTTATCCTCGAATTGACTAAACTATTTGTGTCCTTTGTATTATCCTTTCCTTACCGAAGATAAGTTACTTCAATTGGTGTTGATATTTTTCGCAAGAGGAGAAGTGACGGATATATTTCCTTAATAGTATTCTCCTCTAGCAAAATATGGGAGACTGTAAGTGACTCTATCTATCCTTTCATGCCCTTTCGTCAACAAAATATCACATGTAGATGACTTCGAATTTTAACATAAATGACATTCACTGCCATCTTGAAAAGGAAAAAAATGCCCCCATTAACTTTTTTACTATTTAAATTTGACCAAAGTTAGAAATGGGTGAATAAGTTGCAAAAACAAAAATGATATAACATTGAAGGAATTTTTTAACTGGAAAATATTCCTCTTATGCTGATCATTCTGTCCGACTTGCTATTTTATGAACACCTTGAATGTTATGATTTTGTTCCAGATTTCTTAAATTTCATTCTTGTTTTACAGCAGTGATACTGATACGTTTGGTTTTTTGAAGGATGTTTCTGTCTTACCACTGTAAAACATAACGTTATAACGAAATCAACATTAGCCTTTTTTTAGTGTTACCTGAAGATGGAGTTATGGTGTGTCACAGTTCAATAGAAAACACATAAGATTTTTAACCTAATTGACTGCGGAAATTACATCCGCTTCAGCTGAATTGTAACGGGAGATTTCTACTTGAAAGTTTGGGACTTATTTGGTTTTAGAGTTTTTTTTTTTTTTTCAGTCTTCAGGAATAAATAATGAAATGCATATAGGATTAATGCAATTCACGAATGAGAAAACTTGATTGATATTTGTCATTTCATAATATTTCAATCATATAAACAGATCACATCATTAGATGAAATATTTACATGTATGACATGAAAATTGTTCTTTCTTATAATGGCAAAGATACAATTAAAAAACAATTCAAAGAATAGTAAGTATTATTTTGAACGGTCATTGATTAAAGAAACAAACCTATGGCCTAAGCGGCAATTAAACGTTGACAACAACAGTCACTGAAACCTTCGCTGATAATACTGCTTGAGAAGCGCATTAATATTTCGTCTTAAATTCAGAGATATGTACTTTGAAATTAAAGGCTCTTCTAAATGTTTTATATATATATGTTTTATATATATATATATATATATATATATATATATATATATATATATATATATATATATATATATATATATATAAAACATCGGTATGCCTTTAGAGAATATTGTATGGAAACATGAGAAAGCAAAATATTTTTACAAATGTACGTGCTGTAGACTGCACTGGGACAAAAAAAAGAAAAGGAGAAGAGAGGTACTTATGTATAACGTCTGAAAAGATGGCGATGATATATATATATATATATATATATATATATATATATATATATATATATAGATAGATAGATAGATACGTGTATATATATATATATATATATATATATATATATATATATATATAATGGATGGGAGAAGTACTTGTGTGTAACATGCCAAACACTGGTAATACGTATGATATATTATGTGTATATATGTATATATATGTATATATATATATATATATATATATATATATATATATATATATATATATATACAAATATATATATACACATATATATAAATTGTATATATATGTATATATATCTGTGTGTGTTACGTTATATGTCAG
>NC_089741.1:63395963-63400963 GCF_040412425.1 Macrobrachium rosenbergii
TTGCGCTACCAAAACTGATGCGTAAATTCGATTTCAGATACTTATATTACGAAGCCATTCAAAATGCTTCATTTTCAAATATTCCAAGGAAATTCGTAAAACTGATACCATTTTAATCATGACGTAAAATCATAGCATACTGTACAGTTCTGCAGAGAATATTTTCGTAGCTTATTCCAGTCATTTCATAATGCATAGAAATGTAACAAAACTAATGCTTCCTAACAGAGTCAAAGTTTTGCGGAACACCATAGTAGTTATTTATTTAAAGCTTTATCAGATGTTATCATTCAGTCAAATTCTTTGAGGTTTTTTATTTTTTTATATTTTCATTCAATATTAGATATGACATGTTATATATCAAACAAACGTAGGAACAGCTTTTCGTAATAAACGTTTTTTTTACTATTAAAAAGTTGAATATTAATAAAGATTTAGTTAGGGTTTTTATCTACCTCAAATTTTGTGTAAGAATTTCATAATTAGAACATAAACGAAAAGGTATATAGGATAAGGTGGTTTTCCGTGAAAATTCTTTTAGATGTTCCGTGTGATGACTCTACATGCAGCCAATTATGTTTTCTGAATATTATATAGTTAAAGCATGATATTTCTTCGAAGACCGTAGTTTCTGCGACGTAAGTTTACTTAGATTAATCAGACAATGATTGATTAATTTATATAGACTTGCGTAGCAGCACGAGTTTCTAAAATTAACTCAACAAGAAATCTGCGTCAAAGTATTGTAACAATAAATCTAGGGCCAATATTATGAGGGATAATTTCATTTATGAACTTAATTCTTCATCTCTCATTGGCAGGTGATGAAATTGTACTTCGATAATTTATGCAGCCTTATTCAAACATCTTTCCGGAACAAGCGGCCGTTTCCAAAATAGGTTTTTAACTAGTAAGAATTGTGAGATCTTGGTAAATTTAAGATTGATTACATTGTACTCGTGGTTTGAACTCCAATGAAGAGAATTCCCAACAGAAAAGAAATCTATGAAAGAAATTCAACGAATTACTGTTTGGTTACCGAATTCCATCGGAGATTATACAAGGCGGGAATCAAAGATACTTTGCCTCCTTAAATAGCTCTTGAGGAAAAGGGGGTAGAGGGTGGAGGAAGGAAGGGAGGGGGGAAGGGAGGAGAAAATCTATACTTGATGTGGTTAGCTCGGTTTGCATTCCATTTTAAAGTTGGAGTTGTCTCATATCGAACGCTGTTCTCACAGAACTGCCTCCCTGCTGTTTGTCAACTGCGCCCCGCTATTGCTTTTGCGTAGCCAGTTCTTTCATTCGAACGAATCTTTATTCTCTCTGCCTCTTTCTCTCCCTCTTCCGTAAAACTGTTCCTTACAGTGGATATCATGAACCTCGTTCTGTCTAGTTGTAAATGACCTTTTATTTCTTCTAAGTTTTATTTTGATATGAAGTCTTCCAGAGCAAGGTTTTCGCGTACGGCAAAGCGACACAGGGCCATTGATGCTTCGTTTCTGTTATCTTGGGGTTTTATCTTGTTTCTCTTATTATTCAGCTGTTATGACATTTTCCGGAAAATACGAAAGTCAGGACGAGTATGACCCGCAGACTCCTCCATGTAAAGCGTACATGCCCACCACGACCAATGATGCCCTGCTCAGAGATTACACGTTAACCACTTTTGAAACCGGTAGGAGAATGCGACCGTACAAAATTTATAGAGACGTCGGAAAATATGCGATCACTGCCACTTATTTCGTACACTTGACTTCTTAGCCCGCCTGAACTTTGATCTGAAGGAACGGCTCCCGTTTCCAAATGGCGGCTGTACCGCGCAATGGCGTTGAGAAGCGGTGAGACCGACGAAGGGGGTTTTCAAGTTTTCGTTTGTGGGAGGCAATGCTTTCCACCTCCTCTGCGTTCGGTCATTTTAGTTACGAAATGGCGATGGTAAATGAGCAGTTGGTTTCTATTTCCGAGTGAAAGAAGCCTAACGGTAACAGGGGTCTAGAAAGAAAAAAAAAACGAGTGAGTGAAGGTATTTTGAGTCGAATTTGCCTGTATTTGAAATTGTACAGATAGCGAAGGAAAATCCCCTACCAACTTGTTAGAGAGTGAATGTCTCCTATTTCAAGAAAAATTCATAGCAGTATTCTTTAAGTAGCAACACCGGTAGTAGCAGTGGCATGTTTCGTTCTCGTGCTTAAACGTACAGGTATTTCAATTCTACCTGAAAATATTTTGTCTGAAAATGCTTTCAATGATAAATCGATAAGAAAAGAGGAAGAAATACTTGCAGAATTTCTAAACAAAGCCGAAAAAATATCCATATATTGGCATTTTATAATGTAAAAAAATAACACAAAGAAAAACCTGATTACATGCAGTATAAGAGAAAGCACATCTGCCTGTATTGCTACGTCAGATACACAAACAAGGATAACTGCCAGAGAGTAAGAGGACGATCACAGACATTGCGGTATGAAAAGCAGGATCTAATAATCCAATTGAGTATTTGGCACTGAATAATTTGAAGCGATCCAAATGTTGTCGTTAGGCTACCTGTATCAATGAATAATAAAAATATGGACTTTAATTTTATTGAATTCGATATAAGATGAAATGTTGGATGGCGATACACAAACCATATTGTAAGCAATAGATTTAGCGTTCGAACATAATAGACAGTTATTTTTCAAGGTTTTGCCAAGCATTTAAAGAGTAATGGAAATGCATGATTACTCATGCCCCCTTCTTTGTTGTATAGTATTATTCACAGTTCTTAAAATATTTATTTTATTTATGTATTATATTTTTTTTTATAAAGTAAGACCAAAAAAAGAATAAAGAAGTTTTCGCGTATTATTCAAGAATATTCCTGATAAACCACAAGCGCTGAAACGGTTAGAAAATTAAGAATTTTTTGAAAGACTTTCACCTAGATAGTAGAAGCGCTGAAACCTTCACATAATTCAGAACTTTCAAAGAACATTTTTTTTTCTATTTAACACCACGTAAAAATCAAAAGCTCTGAAACCTGTCTGTAATTCAAGAATTTCAGGAAATATAATTTTTGAGTTTAAGGCCCACCGGGAGATCAAAAGCGCTGCAACCGACATTACGGAATACAAGACTTTCACAGAAGACACATACAATTCAGTTACACAATCCTCGAAATTCCAGTATACTGTAAGGGAGGTAGATGCAAACGCCTATTCGCCTTTTTTTATTTTAATACCGGATCCCTGTTTAGAATAAATTTGAATACATTATGATTTTTGAGTAAATAGGACTTTGGTTTAAGATGAGAAATTTTCTAATTTTTTTGTTTTGCTATATATGTGTGTGTGTCTCTCTGTGTTTGTTAGCCTGGAGTGTATATTATTGTTTTTCCTAGGGTGCGTCCAAACCACAGTAAAACGTAAGTACACGTCGGTAACTTATCGCACAAATATCTCTAACAGGTTGAAAAGGAGTTAATGACCTGCTGGAAGTCATAGCAAGTGCTTCGTGCCTTTATCCAGCTGTGGACAAGGATTCGCTCCCCATTTACAGTCGTTGACTTGTTTTCACCCTGTGTGTGATATATAATTAATGAGTAGCCGCCGTGTGTTGCTGACATGTTTTACAGAAGTGTGAAGGCACCCCTAGTGGTTGGTACATAAGTTTGACGTGTCTATCACACGTGTAAAAATGACTTTGTCTAACAATGTGACAGTTATAAGGAAAATTGTATTGCAAATAAAACTAGTGATGATGATGATTATGATTCATAATGGGAGCAGTTGTAAGCAAAGCATTCGCAAAAATTGAAGTATGTACATGCACGAGAGAAGAAAAAGGGGTGACTTTTCTAGATACGGAATGGATTTATTTGGCTAAACTGACTTGGTCACCTACACACATCTGTAGCTTTAAACGTTTTCATTTTTGCTGATTCACTCACTCCATACTAGAGTAATCTGAGACTGTTGTCTTTCAAAAATTAAAGTAAGAGAATGTTACTGAAAAATTTTTCAAAATTAGAAAAATATTAATTAAAAGACTTCCACATTTCAGCAATCTTAATCAGTAAGTGGAAGTTTGTGACTGAAATTTTCAGCATAGCAGAACAAGACGCTTGCTTTAGTTGAGATTATGAGTTGAAGGTTGTAGACTGGATATTATCCATTTATTTAATATAAGAAGCCAGGTAAATGTACAGCTCAGGCACTTAATTCTGGTTTTCGTGGTACTATTTTTCTTGCTAAATCAGTCGTTCTACTAATTATACATTAGAATGTTTATTTATATACAGTGTTGAGAGCCTTGAGCCCCTGCAGACTCCATTGGCAATAAACATTAACAGAAAGATAGTGGACCATTAATCAAAAGCATTATCCTGCTGAATCGAAAACCATAGTCCTCTGAATCGACAATAGGCAAACGATTCGGCAACCATAGTGTCCTGATTCAACACTAGCCAACCAAATCGATAGCCTACTGATTCAACAGTAGACAGCCGAATCGACAACCATCACCACCTGAATTGACAGTAGTCAACGGAATCGAAAATATTATCTTGAATCGACAACACCCAACCGAATCGACAACCTCGGTCTGCTGAATCAACAATAGCCAACCGAATCGAAAACCATAGTCTTCTGAATCGACAATAGCCAAACGATTCGGCAACCATAGTCTCCTGATTCAGCAATAGCCAACCGAATCGACAGTCATAGCCTACTGATTCGACAGTAGACACCCGAATCGACAACCATCATCTTCTGAATTGACAGTAGTCAACCGAATCGAAAACCAGTATCTTGAATCGACAGTACCCAGCCGAATCGACAACCTCAGTCTGCTGGATCGACAATAGCCAACCGAATTGAAAACCACAGTCTTCTGAATCGACAATAGCCAAACGATTCGGCAACCATAGTCTCCTGATTCAACAATAGCCAGCCGAATAGATAGTCCCTACTGACTGGACAGCAGAAAACCGAATCGACAACCATCATCTTCTGAATTGA
>NC_089741.1:63408463-63415963 GCF_040412425.1 Macrobrachium rosenbergii
TTAGCATATATTATTCAGATGAATCTCTCTCTCTCTCTCTCTCTCTCTCTCTCTCTCTCTCCATTAATAAAAGTCATAAATTCCTAATAGTAGCATGCAATGGACTTAAAATAAATCGAATCCATTATATATCATCTCCACATTAGCGTGAGAATATTCCGCGATGTATCTTGTGATCTACCACCAGTAACCCCATAATAGAGCGAAAGTGGTGTTGGCGGAGGTAGGCGGCAAAATGGTATGTTTTCTTATCTCCAACACCTTTACATCCTCCTCTCCCTCTCCCTCACACTCTAACACCATCGTCCCCCTCCCCCACCCCAAGCCTTATTCCTCTCTTTGAAAGTCTCCTTCTCAAGCACAACTACCTACCCGGCCTCCGCTTCTCCTCTATATATATAATGTATCCTAAGCAAATTTCTGTCGTAAAACTGAATTTGATGGCACCAATACATCATTATGACTCATTTTTATGTCCTATGAAATAGGAAGCTTGGCAAAAATCAAACAACCGCACCCTTAAAAACAATGAAACCTAAATGAGAAAATATTCATGACCACGAGACGAAATGTCTCCAGAAACAATGAATCTCAACCCGTGAATTTCTCTTTCGTCAGCATCTGCATCCTTGCCTCATCCTAATTGGCGCTGCTGCCAACTAACCACTAAGAAAAAGCATAATACTGCATTTGCATGCCGTAACAAACTCCGTCTGAACGCCTGGAAAGATCAAAATACAGCGCAGTGAGGCGAAGTCGCAGCCATCATGAAGGGTGCGGACTCGAGGTATCTTATCGTGTGGCGCCAAGCCGTCTGTGATGGCGCGAAACAGATGCCAAGTCACGTGCTCCAGACCGCCGGGAGAAAACGCCGATTTTTTACGAGTACGAAAATTTTGCTCAAGCCTTTTTAACATTTTCCCGAGTTTAGGTCTGGCTTTTAGGATGAGAAAGTGCTATAAGGACAAGTGTCGGGAGGGACTAGAAAGTTATTTTCAGTGTTTACCTAAATGTTTACTTAAGAGGTTAAGTGGGTGTAGGAGACTTTTAAAGTTGATGATGTTATTGCAATGGAGGTGCTTGTAGATACGGTGGACAGAGGGGGAGGGGTCTCCCAAGATCCTCGTTGTATCGTGACGTAAAATGTCTTGGGATATGGACTTTCGCATTACAAGTTGGACTAAACTTTCACTAACAAACAAGTAAACAATAGCAACTGATCGCACTAGACACAGAATAATCTTACCAAAAGTTTGCCTTGTACAAAGGTAATGGAGTCTGTCATTTAACTTAGAAGGCAAAAGAAAAAAAAAGATAGACTAGAAATGCGATCCACAAAACCATGTAAATTGTTTGTAATGAAAATTAGTTACATGAAGTAGTGGTGTCGATCTCATGTTTAATCGACTTACCCGTCAAACGTAGGGGATGGAAACCAATAACGCTGTTATAATATAAACAGTTTTTAATTGAATTGAATTTTCATTATACTGAAATTAATAATGGAAGCACCAGATGCAAAGACACGCGTGCTATAAGCATATCGTTATTTTGACCAAAAGAAAGAGATGAGAAAGAAGGTAATGATGATATATTAAAAAATGGTGGTATAACCATTGACGGAAATACCCTCGTGTTCTGACGTTTGTAGGTATGTTGCATCATTTGGACAATTCTCTTAGGAAAGATGCAGATGATTGTCTGTAAACAAAAGAGTATCTTTTAGTATACAAGAAAGGCGAATCTAATTATTTCAGAGAAAATATTCTGTGACAGAAGAGTGCCAAATAAATTGAAATTAAAGATCGACTGTACTGTAATCAAACCAGTGACGATGTATGTTTCAGACAAATGGGTAGTAAAGTTAAGTATGTCTTAGTTTAACCAGACCACTGAGATGATTAACAGCTCTCCTAGGGCTGGCCCGAAGGATTAGATTTATTTTACGTGGCTAAGAACCAACTGGTTACCTAGACATGGGACCTACAGCTTATTGTGGAATCCGAACCACATTATGACGAGAAATGAATATCTATCACCAGAAATAAATTCCTCTAATTCCTCATTGGCCGGTCGGAGAGTCGAACGCTGGGCCAACAGCAAATGGGTAGTAAGAAGGAAGGATGAACAGAAGCAGGAGCGAAAAGACGTGGATTCTGAGGAGTCACTGCGTGAGAGTCAAGAAAATGACGAAATTAGGAAAAGTGGTGGGATGGTCAAGAATACAGATATAATGAGATTGAGATGGCTTGGGCATGTGATAAGAATGAGTGAGGAAGGAGAATAGAGGGCTTGTTAGGGTAGAGAGTCAAGAGGGAGGCAAAGGATTAGAAGGACTGATAAAGTAAAGGAGGATTTAGAGAAGACGATTTACTGCAGGAAGATGCTTTCGATAGGAAGGGTCGGAGAAGAAGCATTAAGGCAAGTAGCCCCTTAACAGAGAAATTGCTGTGGGGGTGAAGAAGTATTCTTAACATAAAGAAATACTGCCCAGATAACAATATTTTAGGTGTGTATGTATATATATATATATATATATATATATATATATATATATATATACATATATATATATATGAAAATTTTTATCACACCGTGATTTATATACAATCATGAAGCTACAAATGTCGCCTAATATCAAATTCACGCTACCTCGGGAATATCCCCGATGGGGAATTATCACCGAAGGGGAATATACAACCTCTCTTGATGGCTCAGTGGGCAGACCGTCGACTGGAGACGCTAGATAAGTATCTGTGTCGAGGGATCGAGACCCGGCAGTACCAATCCATTTATCACTTATAAATTCTCCTTCGGTGATAATTCCCCATAGCAGGTATTCCCGAGGTAGCGTGAATTTGATATTAAGCGACATTTGTAGCTTCATGATTATATATATATATAATATATATATAGAAGTATATATATATATATATATATATATATATATATATATATATATATATATCAGATCCAATTCTGTATGGATTCCGTGTGGAAGTCTTTCTTTGCTGGTGTATCCTAGCAAACTGCCACATTTTTTATCTGCGCCAGTTAATCTCGAATTAATAAATCAGTCACTCTTTATCAAGTCCCTTGCTCAAAGCTCAGTGTAGAACAAAGTCTATTTGTTGAGTAAGGATGAACCACCTATGCAGTGAACTTCCACATCATTAGTCTTTTCATGTATCCATAAGGAAGTATCATTAGTAGGTCAGTTCCCCTCTGAGATGTGCTATCGCCTTTTCCCTTGCGGCTGTTGGGATTTCAAGCACTTTCATTATCCTGTCTGCTTTCATATGAGCTTTTCAGTCGAGAAACATGCCAAGTGCCATTTTTAAGATATAATAAATTAAATTAAAAATACTTTGGCCCAGGATGGCGCTTGGCATGTTTCTCGACTGAAAGGCTCAGATCATGTACATTGCTGAAGCAATCCAAAATATTGATGTTATTCTTTCCATCAACGATAAACTTTATCGTATCCCTCTCTTTATCGTATCCCAAATCCAATTCAGCCCCCTCATACCATTTATAATAATGAAACAAAAATTGTCACTCATCGTATCCCACAATCTCTGCATTATTCTAGTTTACGTATTTTCTCCTGTCGAGTTCTATAATTCGCCTCTTCTTTCATCCTTTCATCATCTGTAACTTTTGCCCCTGGATGCCTATATGAAAACACCACAACTATATTTTCACCGTCCACGATAACAATTATTTAGTCTTCCTGAATTCTATTTACCTTCGTAACCTCACTCTTAATAACAATCATTTTCAGTCCCCTTCTTACAGACACAGTCAAACGTATGATAGTGAAATGCGTCCATTTAAATGCTGCATTTATTTTTATCCCTCTATCCTTTGGTTATTTACTTTTAAAACCATAATCAACAAATGTCATTAATTTTCATTAAGCGTTAAAGGTATTATCGTTTAGCGAAATGGAAATAACATGCAAATCAGTAAAACATTTTTTAAAAAATAGAACTGATAAAGAAATATAAAGGAGCAACATATTTAGTGTATTTTTTTTTTCAGTTGAAGGCCTATGGCAGGCAATTTATGTCCTTTCATAAAATGTCTGAATGAAAAGTTAAAAGTTAAAATGGAAAGGAAGGGTGAAAAATCGTGGGCGAGGGGAGGATGACCTCACCTACAAGTAAAAAAAGAGGAATTGCATGGCCACTTAACAAGAAGGCTTGGTGATAAATAGAATAAAGAACGGGTTAAAATAATGCTAAAGAGAAACTCTCACTCATTTGCGTGCAAATCCTTAGAATTTTGCAAACTATACATAGGGCCATCTGAATGTCTTGCCGTCAGCCTTACTTAGAATAAGCTGAAATTGATCCTAGTCTTTCTGTATTGGTGCCTATTATTTTAGCACTATCGTACACGGTTGAGAGTTTGGTAAAGTGGATTTGATAGAATTTGCCTTCCGCATAAATTATCTCATATGCTCACAGGGATTCTTGAATAGACGAATAATGGCTTCAGCCACAAATTCCAGTGTAATTGGGAGTGCTCTACATCATTTCCTTTCATTTAGTTTACCCATAGTTGATGGGGTTTCTGCCACTAGTTGTAGCAGCTGAAACAGTTGCCACGCTCTGCCGCTTTATAAAACTTCCGCGTAACGATATAGTCATAGCTTGGGTCATGTTTAGTCCTCTGTACAGTGACCTTCTAGAGGAAACCATTAGGTTCATTTTTTATTAATCCTGCCCTGTTCTTCCAAAGCGTCTGTTGGATACGCTAATTGGAGAACAAGAGTTGTCGTGGATTGCCAGGACCCAGTGATGTTTGTTTATATTATATCTGGTTCCCTGATTGATGTATAGGATCTTTGTTATTTTGTCATTACTGTATGTTAGCTGGCATTGGAAATAAGATGGTATTGTGTGTACATAATTTGGCTCTCATGACAGTTGTGTGCTCTTCCAAAATGCAAATGATTTGTCAACAAAATTTTGTTATGCAACAGAGTAAGAATAAATAATTGCAATGCAAAGTTAAGCCATCATAAGAAGGTTTTTTGCTTTGCCATCTTCCATAAGCTATATTTCAGTAGAAATTCCCTCAATACACTTTAATTCCTGAACCACAGTTATTGCATGTTACTCTTTCATAATATGTAAACACCCATATTCCGCTAAAGCGCCCGATGTCTTACTGACCGCTACCTGAGGTTTTATTCACTTTACTGTAAAACTGAGATGTCTTCCTGGATGTCAACGAGTTTTTCATTCAGGAGAGGCTGTGAGACTGAAGAGCAGTGCTTCTTCTCTTTTCATTCTTTAGTGATTTATATTACAACCGGACACTGTCTCCAGATATTAACGGGAAAAACTCGTTAATTATCAAGTATTTCTCAGTTTCAGAACGTATAGTGACGATAAACCATCTACTGTTCACATGTGTTATTTATTCTGAAGTACCGTATACATAAGTTAGGAAACTGACCATGGCGTTATATAGCATAATTTGAGCAATTGTAATGTTAGCAAACAGCTTGCAGTAAGTCAGCATCTTATAGTCGAACAAAGGATCATGACAGTGCTTTTGAACTATGCCCCTACTTGTCGAAAAAATAATTCTGCAAGTGAGCAAGTATTATGACGGTAGGAAATAATATGAAGCTGAGCTTGAATTACACGGCGCGTGCTTAAAAGCATTTTGACATTTAACAAAATAGGCTGTAGTTAACCAGTTGGTTCTTAGCCACGTGAAATAAGTCTAATCCTTCGGGCCAACCCTAGGAGAGCTGTTAATCAGCTCAGTTGTCTGGTTAAACTAAGGTGTACTTATGGGTTACAAAGCAATTTTCCTTATATCAGAGTGTTTTCTATGTCAACAATTCCTTATCATGCTAGAGAGGCCTTCAAATCAAGCAGAGAATTGTGGCATTGAAGACATCATGACAGTAGAAAGTAATATGCAATTAGGCAAATAATAACCCGTTAAAATTCGGTTAGACGTTTGATTCAGTCTCTCTCATGCAATGTAAACATTTCTTATCTGAACCAAAGCATTTTGCGGTTGCTTAAAATGTCGCGTAATAAGTAATTAAATAATACTAGAAAGTATTTATAACTGAACAGAGTATCATGAAATTGGAATATATTTCACAGTCGAACAGAATGTCATGGTGTTATAGAGCATTCGAAAATTGGACAAATTATCCCGACATCAGGGATTGGGAGCAACGCCTTGTCACATCTGAGCACGGCAAAATATGCAAAGCCACCTTTCGAAAGTTAGTAACTGTGTGAATCAGTTCAACATTAACAGTACTGCCTCGTGGTTATGGAAGTATATAAAGGCAGTTATTTTGCCTTATATCATTTCTGTAAGCCACTAATAATTACGTGCAACCTTTTTTTTACTAACAAATCAGTCAGCTAGCCAGAGAAACTTTACATCAGTTAAGACTAGAACTTAGTTATACACATACATACATACATACATATATATAATAAGTCCTCACGTGAAAATGAAAGGAATTGGTACCAAGACTTTCAACTTTTATTCCAAAGTCATCTTCAGGGTACTGAACAGAGTTTAGAGAATAACATATACAAACAGCAATATATATGTAATTATTGTCTGCAGCATGCTATGTGTATTTTGCATACTGAACCCTTTCAAGTCAACTAGTTTTTGTTATACATCATCAATATTGTGAACATTGATATTTCCTTCTAGCTCATTCACTCTCATTACCTAATTCTTTATAAGTTTAATGTTCTGCATTTTTCATCAAACAAAAGGCTCAACAAACTTTTTAATTTCTCCCCTCAAAGCCTATTATTTTTACATTTTATTCAACGTTGCTGTATATCTCCCTATAATGCACTATTGTTCAGATCATATATGTAAACCAAATTGTCCCCTAGGTGCCAGTGCTGTCAGTGTACGTCACGTGGTCCACAATAGGCAATACATAGGGTGTTTGCTGCGTCCCTTCGGCCCCTAGCTGCGCCCACTGTTTAGCCTTTTACTTTGCCCCCATTCTCGCTTCCTTTCTTCCTTCTTGCTGTCCGATCTCTCGACCTATTACTTATTGATGCAAATGAGGTGTTTCATCCCAGTTTCACTTTTATATCCCTGTACTTCATCTCATTCATTTTCCGCATCTCTTTATCTTGCTGTCGAGCCAACTACTGTAACTCCCCCTTTGCACCGCCTTAGATTAAGCGTTCAATGACTAACAGGACCCAGTGCCTGGCTTTATCAGCTAAATTAAACTGTTTACTTATTCGTTCTTAGTTACTTTAAACCCCTTTAGTATTTTCATAGGTAGCGTTGCTTGCCTGTATGGGATAATCGTTCACTCTGCCCTTTCATACCAGTCGTCTGAAGAGATTCGTTGAGATGCATCACGCATAAATTGTCTTATTCTCCTGAAACGTTTCGTAGAAGACTTGTGCAATCAGCTGTTCGTTCGAAAAGGTTTTCTTTTTTATTTGACTTGCACTGCTCTTTCTACCAATT
>NC_089741.1:63420963-63490963 GCF_040412425.1 Macrobrachium rosenbergii
AAAAACAGCAAATGTCTCAAAACATCTCCCTGAGGAACCCCCAAGTCATAGGTTTAGGCTTAGTAAAAGTGCCGTCAACAATAACTTTCTGTTACAAATTGCCTAAACATATGTGGTAAGGTCAAGTACACATACATACAGATTTATATGTATATATATATATATATATATATATATATATATATATATATATATATATATATATATACATACTGTATATACATATACATATATGTATATATATGTGTGTGTACGTATATGTCATGCCACAGTTATCATTTAATAATGCCGAATTCACTTCATCCTGGGAAAAACTTACATCCGAAGAGATTCATGGCTGATGAGTGCATCTATCCCGTTCAAGATTCGAAAATGAACCTTTGCCTTATATGCAGTGATAAACAGTCGACTTAATGGTCGGGGCAGATTTACCTATCAGTTATGATTCCTTTTGGGTGTAAATTATTCCCAGGGCAAAGTGAATACATATTGGTGTATTTGTGGCTTATTTGTGAGCACAAAAGATACACATGTCAAAGTGACAAAACTTCGCACATGCATACACATGTATATGTATAAATATATGTGTATATATATATATAATATACAGTATACAGTATGTATGTATGTGTATATATATTATATATATATATATAATATACAGTATATGTATGTATGTCTATATATATATAAAATATATATGTACATATATATAGATATATATACAGTATATATATATATATATATATATATATATATATATATATATATATATATATATATATATAGATATCTATGTATATATATGTATATATATGTATATATAAATAATTTTTGTAGAACACACTCCACAAGCAGTTTGTGTTCTTATTTCACTATTCTTATGTATCACATGAATATATTAATAGGCTCGTAATATCTGTCGTGGAAATTTAAAGATACTCTTTTATTAACATCATTTTTTAAACATAAGTTCTGTCAGACTAGTTTTCATAGTGTGCTCTCCTTCAAACGATTTGCTGCTTATATTTAGAAAAATGTATTGGCTGATTGATGGTTTTCCGATTCTTTCTCGTGAATTAATGACTCTGGCTGTTCAGCGTGTCGTAAAAGAAGACGAAGCGTTTCATTTAGACATGTTTTTAGTGATCATGGTTCTGATAGTTCTAATTTCCGTCTCGAGGAATGGCAAAGTTATGGTTTATTTATAGTTCGATTGTTGCAACATAATTGTTCAATATATTTATAATAAAATCTGGCTTCCGCGATTTCCTGAAACTTTTGCAAAAAGACAGCTAAAAGTATTGAAATATAATTGATCTGCCTTGAAAATCTAGCTGCAGCATTGCCAATTTTTAGCGAAATGACCTTCCATTAGCAAAGTTCATTCATTTATAATATTAAAGCTCTAGTATATCATTCAGTTTCATAGATTCTTCCTTCAATGCAAGTGGCGAGAAGATGAATCAGTCCCTCAGTGTAAACAAACGCTTCATTAAATCTCTTAGACTGTTCTTCTTCCGCCTTTTCCTTATCTGTTTATCTTATCCATCATGTGATACTTCTTCCGGTTGTTTACAAGGTGTCCTAGAGAAATGCTGGAGGTTCCTTCCGCTGAAATATATATCCTAAGGATCTGTGTCCTGGAGAGGATGTCAGTATTATTTTCTTTGTATCGCCTTTCTTTACCTCATTGTCATGCCAAGGAGAAACATATGCACTTATTACAAACTCAAGCGAGGACATACACATTCAACTATATAATGAGCGCGCGCACACGCGCATACTTAGATGTTTAGTATACATACGTGCATACATATGCATATGTATATTTACGTACATATATATATGTGTGTGTATACATATATACAGTATATATATAACATATATACATATATATATGTATATTTATTATGTAAGTATTTAAGCATTTATTATGTATGCATTATATATGTATTTATATATAACATATATATATATGTATATATTTATTATGTATGTATTATATATGTATTTAAGCATATTCGGATAAGGGGAGAGAGAGAGAGAGAGAGAGAGAGAGAGAAAGAGAGAGAGAGAGAGGGGGAGAGCAGGGTCTCTTAACAAAGACTTGGAGTCTTGAGCCGTATCAAAGGCTTCCCTTCTGCATCGAATCGGATGGATTGGAACCTCTATAGAAATATGGAGACGTGATATATGTGCAAATGGTTGTAGAAGCAGTTGGAGGCGGAAATGGTGAATCGAAGGAGTTCCGACATATGACGACGACGATAATGAAGACGATTATGGAGAAAAATGACGAGAGATGCGGGAGGAGAAAAGAGAGGGTTGCTGCTGAGGGATTTGCCGAAAATGGAGACTATTCGCCGTAAAAGGTGACTCGATTCTAAGGAATATTTATCCGTCGGATATAGAGGTAAACTAGCCTCTATCGCTTTTTGGTGTAATGTAGCAACAATCTCTCTCTTGGGAAGATTGTAATGATACACTCTGAGCTCAAAAAAGACATTGGTGGTGCACTTACGAAAATTTTCGGTGTAGGGGAGCTTGTTTAGTCTCATTTTGTATTATTTGCAATTAACATTGTTTAGATCAAACTGGCCCAACCCTAATAGTGAAGGTTGTGTATTTTTTTTAAGTGTGGTACAATCTCTTGATCCTAAAGTCTCATTTCCTGATAGATTGATTGATTTATCAAGAGCTGTGTACTTTGTTATAAAGTTCGCCTCACCAGTGAGAGGACCAGTGTTTGATACCAGGTGTAAATGGAGTGATATGGGGACAATTTGTTAAATCCCGTTATGAATTATGTACCTGATAGTTAGTAGGCTACATGGTCGTAGCCAAAGTAGAGTGAGCATGAAGCTAGTTAAATCATCTTAAATGCTGGTGAAAATATATGCAAAAAGATATAGCAATGAAATTTTTTGTTAGGAAAGTAGAGGCAAAAACAGAAGGACTGATAAGGTTTAGACAAGAAAAAAGCTTCGGATACAGAGTTTGTCATGAAACAGTAATGTGAAGACATTTAGAAACAGGGACAAGCTATATGTGCAGACTTAGACGTTATGTTAGAATACGTGGACGTGAATAACCGGATTTTAGAGAAAGTGAGTCTGAAACAAAATTATGTTAAGTCATTATTGCTCTTTGATAACACTAGAGTTCGAATGATCAGAAAAGGCAGACAAAGGGCAGAATTACGTTGCTAGATCCTCTGTGAGTAAGAGCTTGTGCTGGTACAAGACTAGTTTAGTGTAACAACAACAGACCAGTACAGGAAATATGTACGGCATTGCAAGATAAGAACTGGGTTCATAAATAGAGTGCCGAGTGATTGATATGTTTTGAGGATGCTTTAGGCAGAAAGTCATGTATGATTATAGTACCGCAGACAATACGATTTATAACTGCACTGCTCCACTTAGAGCGAAATTGCGATAAATGACGAGTTCGAGAGGCCTCTTACTGTGCGTAGCCACTGTGCCACACTGGAAATAGAATAAGAATTGAAAGTGACCTGAAGGGACTACAAGACGTTGCCCTAAAGTCTACGAAGATAATACAGTAGATGAAAGTGCCTTAAGGAGTTTTCTGTCGGGGGAGGTATCTAATTTCAGCGAAAGTTTGCGGTCACCTTAAGGGATTGTAAGGAACTGACGATCGTTGTTGTTGCGAGATTAGTATACTAAGCTAAATATATAACAGAGAATGTAAGACCAGTGAAGAGATAGCATTTACGTAATGACGTCACAAACTGATTGCAACTTTAAACTGTCATGAGTAACCCATTGATGAGAGGAGAAATTTATATGGACCTGTTCCCCAGTGTCATGAACCATAATGTCTGATAGAGCATCAGTCACTAATTTCTTAAAATACTCCATCAGATCCGGTAATTGTAAAGAATTAGTGGTGTTTTATACCTTTCTTATTGCGTTCATGATGTTCGTAATCACGACTGAGTTAAAAACTACCACATTATATCTATTGTTGGCAGTGAATTTCAATAGCACGGATCTACATACACTGATAGACCGAGGATTTCAGCTGCAAATGTATATACATAGAGAAGTTCAGGCAATACAGGTAATATAAAAAGAATCACCAGTGATCACGGGACAACTCACACGATCCCCAACAGCGATGGCGGTTTGGATCCCCGACAAATCTGATAGTCGCCGAAAACGACGCGCGCATTAACCCGTACAAATGCGACATAATGTCGCAACATGGGCTGAATTAGTCAAGATGAGGGATGAGTGACGACTCGCTTTTCGAGGACATTGCCAGAGGAAGTTTTAATGCCGGGGATTCAATTGAGATATAATAAATGAAAGTAACAATACAACGGCCTCCATATATCCCAAATCAAACGCTTATCTGACGGAACGATCTGATTAAATGGGAAAAGTTGAGCCAAGACAATTTTGAAATGAAAATCTGACCCAGCGGAGAGAGAGACATAATGTCCTGCCCATTAAGATCAAATGGACATGCGCTAAAAGATTCTATTTTTGGGGAGGCCCCCATTGTTTCAGTTAATCGCGCAATATTATGATGGTATTTATATTCATATCAATTATAGACCATTTTCGATATTGGCACATGGCAGAAAAAAATATAGCCTTACTAAAATGTGCAAACGTTCGAATTAATATCCTTTTAAAATTAAATCCATGACACAAAAGCATCGTTCCGTAATGTGTTCGCGCTCTCCTCTTCTCTCTTGGTTGGTTGTGATCTTAATTTCCGATTTCATATTTAATGCATTGTTCTGCCATGGTTCTGCTTCAGAAATCACACCATCCTGATTTTATTTTCAATACTTTTATAGAAAATGTGCTTCTTTTATAGAAAAGGTCGCTGGTATATTTGTATTGTCGAACACTTTTCTTCTTTGCCACTTCCTCTCTACCATTTCTTCTTTACCATTTCTTCCCGTTTCATTCCTCATTCAGTAATTGTTCCTTCTTCCTCCCTATCAGTAATGCACCGTTCGCTCTTCTTTTCACTCTTCATTCCATCTCTTTATCTAAATTCACCATTTATTCACTATGGCGCTTCTTCTTCTCGCTCCCGGTGCGATTTTTCCCCCTTTCGACTTTTATCTAAATCCGATGACTTTACGAATTGCTCTTTTACTTTTCGGTCTTTGCTCCACCCTGTCCTGCCCCAACCCATCCCTCGCACTTCCTCTTCTCTTTCTCCTTTTCTCGCTCTCTCTCCTCCCCTCCTCCCTCCCTTCCCCTCCCTCTTCTCCCCTCCTCCATCCCTTCCTAACCCACCACCCACAAAGAGAGATCAAATTTCCTCAGACTTGGGGGAGTGTCCCATTTTCTATCACTTTGAGGGGTGTCTCAACTCACTTATCCAAGTCAAAGGCATATTAAAACTTCCTCGGACTGTCATCCCTTCCCTGTCTAAAGGAATTTACCCTTAAGGTATTAGACGAGGAAAGGTTCTGTCCGAATATGTTTCCATCGGGTGTGATGTCTGCGGGGGAGGGATACACGCAAACGCGCGCACACACACACACACACACACAAACACACACGGAGCACACGCACATAGGCAGACAAAAACGCATTTGGTCTGGGAAGGCAACACTTCGAGAATGTAGGAAGGTCAGGATAACCTTAAATGTTAAGAGATTATATTTTTTCCGAATCCTTTTGGTCAGAACGATATTCTAAACTTCGGTGAAAGTTCAACAGACGATATGTCAGTAAATATAACTTATGAGGAATATTTTAAATGGGAGAGTAGCAGTGATGTAAGCCATTTTTTTTCTGCGAGGAGAGGAAAATATGCAGATACCTCTAGACTCTATACCGTCATCGTAAAGGTCTCAAATGGTAAATTAAAAGGCTATTGTCCCCCAAGGTGTAGCACGGATTTTACATAGCAGTAAATAGTAAAGTAGAAAAGTAGAAATGACTCTAGTGCCTTGAATCTTCCAGCCATAAAGTGAAGGACATCTAAAAATGTCATATTTTATACTAATTCGTTCGTGTAGTAAAGGGGCGTTGTGAAAAACAATATATAACATTTAATTACCCAGCGAGCTTAGTTAGTTAACAATTAACATCGATGCTGTTATTTCACAAGTATACTGTAGAGGCGAGAGGGATAGGTCCTGGAACTGAATAAGTTTTGTAAGACAGAATTCTTTGCAGTTGCTTTGCTAAATATTTCTTTTATATTTAGTATTACGTTGCCGTTCCCTTGAATCGTTATTCTTGTATTGTTTTCTGAATTGCAAGTAAACACACGTGATAAAAGTTGCTCATTTTAGTAAACTAAATTTCTAGCTAACTCTGCCTGCAAAAAGATCGTTTCTGCTGAAATAGGCATAATTAAGAAATTTTTATTAATTAGAATCATAGAAAAATGAGCTACACATAATTTTCGTTTAAAAGAATTTATGCGATTTTGTTTTTTAAATGTAGCACTGATGCCGTGTAAAAGTAGGGACGCCATTAAGACTTCATGAAGGAGGGTTGCTTAGGTCGTAACTAAATGATCTTTCAAATCTCTGATAATAACGTAAAACTGGTGTCACTCCAAATTATATCCTAAAAAATTATTGGTGAAAGCTAAAGAATTAAAAGAACACTTGCCAGTTCTGAAAACTGCCAAAAATAGCCTGAAAGAGGAATTCTCATTGCAATATCATCGTGTCTTAATAGTTTCACAGTAAGGAAACTGTCAAAAGCAGCTACAAAAAGTATCATGGCCTCATTTAAAATTACTGGTTCTTGTTCAAGAAAATTGTCCAGAGGCACTGACAACACTTACATTAGAGTGCATAATAATTAATGTGTGCTCTTGAGGAAAATAAGGAAGAATTAAAATTCCAGAGAATTCCTTGTCTAATGACGAGGTTCATGGGGTGATGACATCATCTGTTAAGTATCTTCCAGATCACCTTCCAAAACACCTTAATTACTTAATCATTGGATCTTTACTGTTATAATGTGTTATTGCAGGTGAAGAGTATTGGGGGTCCTGCTATATGCATAGACTCTTGAAGATATTTATACCTATTTTTTGGGTTGGTAAAGATCCATTAGTTCCGTGTGAGAGCACAGAAGGATTATTAAAGGTTCTTGACACAATTAAATCAACAGTAAGCGCTGCAATGAACAAGGGCAGACCCGTGGCAGACCTAACTGCGAGACTGGGAGTGCTCATGAAAACTAACGAGGTTACTGAAGTAGAAGAACTCCACCAAAATCTTTCTGGGCAAAAAATTACAGGTAAATCATAACCAGATTTTCCACCAGTGACAACGGGAAACTTCTCGCCAGGCCATCGATGTTTTCTTTGTAAAATCTTGCATAGGAAACTTGCTCGGAATAAGGGGCTTCAACCAGGAAAGGATGCACAGAAGCAGGCTGTTAATAGTATTGCACTGTCACCAAATTTAGAAGAAGAAGGAATCATAACTTCTAAATTGGTCACTCACTTTATGATACACTAGTAGAAGACACTAAGTGTGTGAAACCACCTTAAAGGGGCAATTGCTGGGTCAAGTGTATGTCATATAACGTGGTAACATTAAACAAGCAAAAGACACCCTGTTCCCATTTGCTGTGAAATCACTAACGAAGAATACAAATGTCACAAAATTCTGAATTCCTTTTTAAACAGCGTCAACTGCTCACAAGTATTAACCAGCGTTATTTCGTTTGAATCTGTGACCTCAAGGCTGCCTTTGATAGGGCAAATAGTGAGGTAACCCTAGAAGAACTGGCTAATAAAGGAGTGAAAGATTTATTGTTAAAGTGGATACACTGGAAGGAAAGCCAAAGTGTGGTTCCAGGGCCATGAATCTAAGGAAATGTTGTTGGACTAGGGTACACCACAAGGTGGAGTATTAAGCCCTACTTTGTTTAAATGTATAGATGGACAAAATTGGAAGCCACACATTTCCAAGAGGCACTGATATTGTAATTTATGGTGATGATATTTTTATACAATGTGATTCTTATGCTACTTTGTCACTAACAGTGGCGGAGCTGCAAAACTTGTGTCTGTGTGTGGGTTTAGTTGTGAATGAAAATAAGGGCAAAATACAGACTTGTAGACAGACACAATTTATTTTTATTTAATGGGAAGGTATTAGAGACAGTCAACAGATCATAAGTATCTCGGAATGTATGCACCTTTTAAAAAGACCATGTTCGTGATAAATTACATTAGAAATCTTTGTCTGGAGAGACTTAAACCATTACAAGTGCTCGTAAACGGAGGTAATAGAGTAGGCATTCCGGTTTTAAGGATGTTTTATATTAGTAAAGTGCGCTCAGTTATCGATTATGAGGCGCCCGTACTGTTAAGTTATTCGGAGAAGGAACTAAAGAAATTAGAGGTTATCCAAAACAAAGCCATGCATATCATATTGGGATGTACAATGAGTACCAGGATAGGATTAATGAGAACGGAATGAAATTTGCCTAGTGTAGTTGACCGCATTCGAGAAATTGTCTCTATTGCTGTTGTTCGAATGATAAGAAGAGGGGAAAGAAGTATGGGAATTATAATTGCCAAGTTATCAGGAAAGTTTAATTCTCCAATTCGAGCTAACAGCTATTCACGGAAACTGTATAATATTATGTTAAGTTATGATGTTGTGAAGTACTGTGTTCAGTTGCCAAAGACAAGGTCTTTCTAGCCAAGTTATGTACAAAGGTAGAGATATGTATAAAGAATCTGGATCACAACAAGAGTGAGTGGCACCCTAATGAGTTAAAATAGGAGTTCTTAACATTGTTATGTAATTTACCAAGATGTAATGTTTTTCATATATATATTGTGTTGGGTCTGTTAATGAAGTGAAGGCTGGATGTGTTGTCATGCAAGAATTTGGTGATAATACATTTACTGATGAGATGATTTCCAAACGAATGCAGAATAATAACTCTACTACAACAGCCGAGTTACATGCAATTCACGAACGACTGAAAATTGTCGCAGGTAAAAAGCGAGATGTGTATATTTTTGTAGATTCCCGGAGTACTGTGCTTGCATTGAATTGTAAAGATCCTTCTAATGCTGTTTTGGTAAGAGCTGCATGGGAGACTGACAATGCGGAAAGATTTTAGCGGGCGGTAGTAATAGCATGAGGCATTATTTGTTTGTATTTGGAAATACCCATACTATATAAGGCAAAGCTCTTTCTTAAACTGACATATTTATGACGAGGTTAAGGTTAGGATACAAGTATTAATGGGAATGTGTTGGTGATTGTAATAATTTTTCATGTAAATTATGTAACGAGCCAAACTCGCATACATTATGTCATTATGTATTATTTTGTATTATGTATTATTTTGTACCGAACTTTCAGAATTTAGGGATAGAAGTGTTGATACAGTTCCAGAGCAGGGTATTTGCTTAACAATAATATGGTTCCAATAATTATGAAGAAGTTTCCCAGTTTCTATTGGAACAAGTAATTTTGGAAGGTGAATGATGCATTGTTAAAATAATTTTGGAGGGTATACCAGCATGTTGATACACCCCATTTGCTGTATATGTAATATATGTCAATAAATCTTTTGAATTTCGATTTGAATTAGATAGAATCTGAAACTTTCAAGCGGAGATATGTTTTCTTGTTTGCAATTATCCATACAAAATTATTCTTCATTACCAAGCTGGGGGTAAACTGATCACCTTGAGGGCACAGTTAGGGCTGGAAACTCTCGTCGAATGGGCTGCCTGGAAACTTGTTGCTGTACCTGCGCAAGAGAGACAAATACTAATAGTTACCAGAACCAAGGGAAGAAGTACACTCGGAAACCACAATCTCCGACCCACCTAGGTCGTGCTCCGAGTTTATGAGCGGGGCCATCCCGGACAGATTGTAACCCCCCCCCCCAATCCTAACTACAACCCGGCAGTTTCGGCATTTTTTCTTCGTTTCGATATTATACAGGTTGAATTCAACAGTGTTGTCTGCGGTTAATCATACCATAACTGCTTTGCATTATATGCAGCAAAATCATAAAAAAGAAACACCCAAAGCAAAATCCGGAAGAGTTCAAAAGGTGTTCGGCAGTTTCAATCCGCTGATAGTTGGCTGCTCGCCGTCCAGAAAGGCCCGCCCATAAATCCCGGAGCACGACCTAGGTGGGTTTGATGATTGTGATTTCGCGTACAAGTTCTCATCAAAGTATCAATGTACAACGAGGGACCGATACAGTAATGTAGATGATGAATAAACTGATGAAGACTAAGCATGGTCTGTCTGCTGGTGATGAATGAACAAGATTCCTGATCCAGAAGACAGTGGTGATAAAAATTGACCGTTCATGGTTATGATATTGGAAAACTAGACGTAAAACTATACACAAAACCGGAGGTTTTTAGGTTCAACAGTATGTTTATTATTTGCAATTATGTATCTGATTCGGAGGGAATATCCGGACAATACTGAAATCTCTTGATTTATGATCTGTTTTCGAAGGTGAATATTATTTGATTTCATAAAGTCTGTGGTTATTTTTTCTTATATATATGGGAGTGGTACGTTGTGTAGGACCACGTGATTCGTGTGTATAAAGGTATTTGTCAATAAATATGTTTTCCGGAAAAATTTTTTCTAGAACAAAACTGTGCTAAGCATTGCAAAGTAAAAAAAAAGCATTAACATTTCATTTGAAGTTCAGTTGGATAATATTGCACCAATCTAAGTCATTTGAATTGGCGTGCTTTCTCTTACTTTCATTTTTTAATAAGAAGAAAACAGCAAATAAAATGTGTGGAATTAATAGTCCACCTCATGAAAGTTGCTGGATGATGAATGAAATTTGATGGAGATTGTAAGTTGAGGTTTGCCGTGGTGTATCTGGTTAATATATAATTTAGTTCTGCTTTTTAGTTTGTTATATTTGATTTACTTAAATGAATGGTTGTCCTAACCAATCTGCTAATTTGAATGCTAAAACTTCTAATTTGTACAGTGTTTCAAACGAGAGAAATTTTTTATGAATTATGACTAACCTTTGATACTCTTTCAGCGACGTTTCGTTTTTAATGTAATGTTTCAAAGATAATGACTAATCCGTAAATAATGATTACAAAATACTACAACAGCTAATATATTCTGAATTTAAAATTTGTATTTGAAATCAGGAACGATGTGCATTTCTTATACAGTGCCAGGTCAGTTAGAATACTTTCAAAACAGTTGTCTATCATATTTAGCACTATTAAAGAGCAAAGCATTTTTAAAATACTGCAAGGGTATCTACTGACGGCCGGGACTATAATTGTAACTTTAAATATCATTAATTATTTACATCTCTTAAGAAGAGAGCGTTTTAAGTTCACTTTTCACTCATTTATGCACGAGGCACACGATGTACATTTTTAGTCTTGTCTAGTTCCTCGTTGGACGAGTCGGTAGAGTTCTCGGCTAGCACTCTGCTAGGCCCCAGTTCGAGTCTCCGACCGGCAAATGAAGAATTAGAGGAATTTATTTCCGGTGATAGAAATTCATTTCTCGGTATAATGTGGTTCGGATTCCACAATAAGCTATAGGTCCCGTTGCTAGGTAACCAATTGGTTCTTAGCCACGTAAAATAAGTGTAATCCTTCGGGCCAGCCCTAGGAGAGCTGTTAATCAGCTCAGTGGTCTGGTTAAACTAAGGTATACTTGATTTTTTTTTAGTCTTGTCTGTGTATCTGTTAAAGAAGAACAAATTCCTGAAGAAGAAGAAGAACAACAACAACAACAACAACAACAACTGAGTGCCTGAAGTCTTTCCTTTTCATTTGAACCAAATACCAAATAGACACTATCCAGTCCACAGTTGTGTTTACATCGAGCCTACAAATGTGAGAAGATGCTTGAATACCAAAGGTGATGCAACGACGTCTATAAATGCAGTGTTGTATCAGTCCATGTCAGTCTGTTTTACACATACTGTATCACATGGAGTACAGGCAGTATGCAGTTAGACCATATCCGTCAACTCCTAACTGACATCGGCTGCCAAGGAGAATAATATTGAGGTTCAAAAAGATAAACGTAGAAGTTATAAAAAGACAACAGTATTACCCTTCTGCTACTTCATTTTATACTTTGTTTAATCCGGTGGTAAACGGTAGAAGTAGGGTTGACTGATTGACTGATTGATTGATTATGGCTACTAACACTGGCATCACAACCTAGATGTTGTGACGCCAGTGTTAGTAGCCATAATCAGTCAATCAATCAACCCTATTGCTACCGTTCACCACCAGATGAATTACAGTATAGAATGAAGCTGAAAATCCCTCGTAAATTTCTGAATATCCAAGACGCACGAGATCATGCTCTGCCATCTATCAGAAACCGACGAATCCAACACAACAGAGGAGGTACTGTATTAGAATGAATTAGATCCTTCAGTCATTTCCCTTAGTTATAATAGCCATGTATTTGCCCGTTGATTAATTTTACAATTATTATTATTATTATTATTATTATTATTATTATTATTATTATTATTATTATTTCAACTGCTACTGCACAGCTATCTCTGTCAAGATTATTTTAGTGTCATAATCGTTTCAACAATTGTTTGTTAACCTTACTCTTGAAAACTCGCATGTTAAGAATGGAAAAAAAGGGTTAAGCTTTTAATCCCATTCATTTAGTGCTCTTGCTCCATGATAAGACAAAAAATATGATGTTTTATACAATGCAATGTTTTATATATACAGGGTGTTTCGAAATTAGAGGCGCCCCCCTCTACAGCCTAAACTAAAATTGATATGGACAAAAACAAAAGTAATTCAGAACAGGTATTTATTTAAGTTTCTCTCTGAGTATTTAATATTTTGTGTGGCCTCCATCTGCCTGTACCACAGCCTGCATTCTTGAGGGGTATGATTTCAGCAAATCGCAAAAAGCTGAGACTTAAACTCCATTTCCTGAGCACTTTGGTCACCTCTCCGCAGGTCGTCGAGGCTTGGTATACCATCATAGTTCACTGTGCATGCGCCCAGCCACGATCCTTTAAGATACTACCAATGTTTTCACACACATTAAGGTCAGGAGCTACCTGGAAATTCACTTGACGAGAAGAAATCGATACCACTGTTTTGAAGCAGCTCCTGTGTCGGAAGAGCCTTGAAACATTGTGCCTTATCATGCAAAAATGTGATTTCTTCAACAGATAACACATTTGCAGGATCTTTGAGGAAAGGAAATACTCCACCAGTAAGCACAGTTTCTCAGAAGTATTCGCTATTCCATGACTGTCCTTTTTCTTTGATGATCCACATTAACCGTTTGGCTGTGAAGCAGAGAAAAATTTCCAAACATTCAGGAAATTTCACAACTTGGTGATAGCCCACGTCATCACTGATATCACCCAACTTTGTGGCCCAAATGATGTCATTTTTATGATTTGGCTTCCTGACTGTTTAAATGAAAATTCATCTGATGCGGCAACATGGAGAAAGTCAGCTTCATCCCAATCTTTAAGAAATGAACCACAAAACCATGCACGGTCTTCTCTCTGTTGCTGAGTGATGTTGGGCTTGCTGATAACATGAAATGGCTTGATACCAGATTTTTTCAACTCACGATATACAGCACTATAACTTCTTCTTTCCTTTTTGTTTCTAGTTCAAGCGCCAATTTATGTAAAGACTTTCTTGGTCTACCCACTGCCTCAGCTATGATGTCTTTGACTCCTGAGCAAGGACACAGGCCTTCCAAGATTCTCACTCTTTTCAGCATGACAGTCATATGGATTTTTGTTCCAGTTTCTTTTAACAAAGGATTCATCTCTTTTGATGTATTTAGCTATCCAGGAACGGGAAATGAAGGATGCGCCACCATCCCTGGCCTCTCTGAAGGTTATAGCCTGGATTCGATCAATCCGTCTGATTTCCTCCGAGTCGTTAGCCATCTTACTCTGTCGCTCAGTCTGAAAATACAAGAAATGTAAAATGAAAAATAGCTTAATAGAAACTTAAAATAATGTACTTGGAGATAGGCTATAGCAGAAAACTTCATAACTTTCCATTTGTTCTGTGGAGGTAGGGGGGGGCTCTAATTTTGAAACACCCAGTACATACTTGCATGCTCTGACAATGTTGTGAAGTATTGCCAAAATGAAACTGCAGCCAGCGAACCGTAGTATTATGTGTAACTGCTTTCCTCCAGAACTGATCTAAGAGTATATATATATATATATATATATATATATATATATATATATATATATATATATATATATATATATATATATGATATTTTAGTCCAGTGGTTTAGACGTTTGCCTCACCAGCTAAAAGGTGTATATATATATATATATATATATATATATATATATATATATATATATATATATATATATATATATATATATATATATATATATATATATATATATATATATATATATATATATATATATATATATATATATATATATATATATATATATATATATATATATATATATATAAATATATATATATATATATATATATATATATATATATATATATATATATATATATATATATATATGGAGCCTCGATAGCTCGGTTGGTAGAAGCAGCAACCCTCCAGACTTCAGAAGTCTGTGGCGAGGGTTCAATCCTGCAGCCGACGAGTCAGAGAGGCGGACACTTTGCTATCCGATGTAGACACCCGGGATTACATATGCCAATTCCACGGATAGGTTTGCTGAAAAGCAAATGGGTGTTACAGACTAATACACACATAAACAAAGCCACTCCAACATCTTCTAAAAACATAACAGACACCTCACGTCTCTGAACTGTCGACCTACCCGCCCAGTTCTCTCGCTGCTGGGAGAAAGGGCTGGGTTTGGTACAATACATGTACACATTCGTTACCTGGGTCTAAGCGATGTCAGGCAGGGCAGCCAATCGAGGCTACGGCCTACCCCACCGCCAAATCAAAGCCCTTCAAAAGAAGGCATTGTGCTTACCATATAAAAATGGGAAGAAAAGCACGTTAAAAGTGAAAAGAAGAAGAAGATATATATATATATATATATATATATATATATATATATATATATATATATATATATATATTATAGATATGTATGTATGTATGTATGTATAAGTAGATAGATAGGTAGATAGGTTATAGATGTTTTAGTCCAATGGTTTGGACTTTTGGCTCAACAGCTAAAGGTCCCTAGTTTGAACGTTTTGGCCTCTTCATTAGACTCCATATACTTCTGTTGATCTATGCAGCGAATTGAGTACCTGGTATTTAACCGATTGCGGTGATTTGCAACTGTGATAAAGAATTGCATGAGGACTGCAACTTCATCCGAAAAAGACTGAGAAGTGGTAGACTGTCACCTGTCTGTGTGTATGTGTGTGTGCGTGTGTGCGCGCGCACGTGGTCTTGCTTTCTTTTCTTAATGAAAGGTAATTTTTTCTTAATCTGGCTAAAAAGCATTTCGGAATTAACAAGGTTATATGAGCGCATAAACACTAACGCTAAGCATAGCGTAGTGTAATTTAAGGTTAGCTTTAGTTTTCCTAGAAATTCTTGATTAAATTGGATATCTGAGAGAGCTTAATGAAAAGGCGATTCAGCCTCATTGAGAGAACTGATATTACTTAAAAAGTTTTCCCAAATCGTTGATGTGGTCTCAATTAAATCAATAATATTCGTGAATTTATCCTACCAAAACATGTAAATTAAGTGTTAAGGTTAACTACGGAGAGTTTTTGGATGTAAAATTGAAAATTGTGCATCGAAAATTACCTGTAGTAGAATTGTATTTTAAAAGATTTTTTTTTTCCGAATAACCAGGCCTTGTTTGGCGTGACACAAAATAGCGTTTAGTTAAAATTCGTAATCAGTGCGCATCTTACCTTCATGACTGACTTCTTGTGTTGCACTGTTCGTTACTTAGAGCTGTGAAGTAATCAAAATGTTCGAAAAATAAATCTCTGTGACTGAAGTCGTAGTAATTCTGAAAGGTTGTAAAAGAAAAGGGTAATGAAATTATATAAATTCACAAGTTTGTACCATTTCCTCAGACTTTAATTTTCACAATTTGGCGATGATTAAAAAAAATTGAACTTGGAGGGAACTGTAAATAAAAAGTTAAGAATTAATTCAACCTATACCTAAAGGCATACTTAGATAATATCTTGTTTATCATTTCGTAAAAAACGTCATTCCATTGTAATGACTGTCACATTGTTCAAGCCTATTTCGTCACCATATACCAGATTTAGAATTTAAATTCTCTCTCTCTCTCTCTCTCTCTCTCTCTCTCTCTCTCTCTCTCTCTCTCTCTCTCTCTCTCTCTCTCTCTCTCAATTATTTGCGCTCATTGTGTGCAACAAGCTTCCCACTGACCACTCTTTGGTCACCCAGCAGACTTTAACCCCTCCCTCCCCTCCCTTCCCCTCCCCCAACACAATCACACAAAACACACCTCCCCCCCCCTTCCCCCTTCATCGACTGGTGCTTGTTGCTGGTGGCTCGTCTTTAACTGCTAAAGAGAAGTGAATGAGGTTATAATGTTCTCCCCCAAAGGAATTCATTGTTTTAATTACAAAAGCATCCCACCAATAATGCCTAAGAGAAATGTTCCCTGGGAGATCCATCGGCGGATGAGTCTCGCTGTGGGGCGAGGAAAAAGGCGAGAGAAATAATTCCATTTCTGAGCGCATCTCCTGAAGAGGACTTTCTTAAGATATCACCGGAGATTGAGGAATATTTCTGAACGTTTAGGCCATTAGCAGGAAGGCAACAACAACACTTGTCCCCCGACTTTTATGAAATCTCTCTCTCTCTCTCTCTCTCTCTCTCTCTCTCTCTCTCTCTCTCTCTCTCTCTCTCTCTCTCTCTCTCTCTGCCCTTTCCATTTTATTCTCATTCGACTGATACTTCTCTCGCATTTTCAGGCAGAGAGAGTCGCTCGGGTGTTTTGCATTTCGACTGGCTTTTCGTGTTGATTTTTTTATTTATTTATTTTTTCCTTTACTTCAGTTCTGTATCTTTTTTTTCTTATGGGCTTTCCATTCTATGGATGCTTGCCCTGAATATTAATAGCCCTTTTGGCGGGTCCCATGTAAATGGTTATCCATTGATAAAAATGATGATGGTAGTTTGAACAGTCTACAAAAATGCCGAATCATACTAAATAAAAGAATTACAAGTTCCTAAAGAGTGGCATGTCTGCAGGCGTTCTCTGGTCTAATACTTGGTAGTCTGCATAATTAACAATCAACAAAACAAGGTAACCAGTTCTGGTGCCACGAATTCTAAAGGGAATCAAAGTGTATATTATATATATATATATATATATATATATATATATATATATATATATATATGTATATATATATATATATATATATATATATATATATATATATATATATATATATATATATATATATATATATAAATATATAATATATATATATTATATATATATAATGTATATTATATATATTTATATATATGTATATATAAATATAATACATATGTATATATATATATATTATGTATTTATATGTATGTATGTATACACTCGTGTATAAATACACAGAACAACAGCCAATATAGTTATTGTGCTTGCGGAGAAGTAGTAGTTGACAATGCATGAGCTAATTTCCTCATCACGTATCGAAATTTCGATTTAAAACTGATCCCATTATATCATTATCTCATCGCATAACCATTTGAACAGGAATGAAACGAAAGTGTTATGAAAGTGATAACGCTCCGCTTTGCTGAGCACAAGCATCGGAAGACCTGGAAAGCGCTAAAAAAAAAAAGATAAAAAAAAAGTTGGGGGCACATAATGCTCCTCATGGACACCCCATTGTGACGCATAAATAGCCCGAGGGCGATGTGTAATCTTTTCTGAATGGATAGATGGTTCGCCCATGGTACCTCTACGCTCGGCCATTATGGAAGAGGGGGGTTGACAACTGCATATGACTTACAGACATGAAAATCTCTCTCTCTCTCTCTCTCTCTCTCTCTCTCTCTCTCTCTCTCTCTCTCACACACACACACACAAACACACACACACACACAAATGCTTCTTATCGGATGAGTAGGTAAATAACCATGTACATAAACATAAATAATTCAATCTTGCCACGATGTTTGGTCCCGTATAAAGCTCAAAAGGATACCCTTTTCTAACATTGTCAAGTTCATTTGGAACGCTTGTAATTCGTCTATGTCTAATGAACGCGAGAGCGAACACACACATTCTCATATATATATATATATATATATATATATATATATATATATATATATATATATATATATATATATATATATATATATATATATATATATATATATTGTGTGGCTAATGTCAAATCTAATGTGCAGATTCCGCCATACTGCTTGACTGCCAGTGTTCTGAGAGTGATCCCCGATAGAAGGAATCAAAGAAGGAACAAATAACAGAGGTAACCTATACATAGGGAAGGTTAAAATACGTTGAATGGAAGGGAACCGAATGTAAGGAAAGAGGGCAAAATAAGGCCTTTATGCTAATCTTATGACATTTGCATTCCCATTAGGAAACTTTAGAAGTAAATTGCCAAGGCACAGACGGTGCAACAGTCTCTTCCTTTCTTTCTCTCTCTCTCTATTTCTACCTCGCCCTTGTCCTGTTAGAAGCGTAAGGCTGGTCCTTACAGAGGTCACCTGTTCCGAAAAGAAAATAGGTGATTTATTTCGATCTATTACGTTAACGCCTTTAATTCCAGGAGGTAATTACCAAATTGCATAGTGTGTATCTGATTAAGTAGTATATTATAGTGTAGATTCATTAGCATTCTGCAGTTATCGGGTTTATGAAGGTAAATGAAAAATCTCAGGACACCGGCAGTAAACAGTTTACAAATCTCTGCTTGGTGCATTATCATTACAACAGTTTTTTTTTTTTTTATTTAAAACCACTTTTTTGTGTCTTATAGTTTTCTATAATTTTCGTAAGGCTTAAATTCTAAAATTTAAATGAAAAATATTTTCATGGTTCAAAACTTACAAGAAAATTTATCAGAAGCCGAGGGATAGCAGCGAAGGATATATTCTATAAACGTGACAGGTTTCATCCTTTTTAAAAGAAAATAGAAATAAAAAGCTCATTGCTGGACTCAAGAGTATTGTTAAATATCCAAAGCTTCATAAGTTTAGTCCTACTAATTTTCCTATATATAAATACATATAAATTGGTCTCACTTAATATACTAACTCAGTAGGTATATCAGCATCAAAATGCGAGCTGTTACTCGCTTGCATGTGATGGCCTTTCCTCTTCTGTTACCTTTTGGTCTCCATATATCCAACTATTTTTAAGTCTTCCGCTACCTATTCCTCTCGAGTCGTCAAAATTATACACTAGTAGAGTTACGCTCTCTAGTAACCTGTCATCCTTTATTCTTTCCTCATGACCACCTCATATTCATATCACCGTTTGTCTTAACCTTTCAGTTCATATTCTACTGTACGTATGCCCTGCAAACAGTACCACTTGACAACAAGCTTTAACCTTTCTTTTATTCACATCCAGCATCCACTCCTGACTTCCATGAGTAAGAACTGGGTCAGTGTTCCCTATGTACTGTACATGCCAAAGTATAGAAGTCACGATGCCTGTATAGAAGTCACGACGTCTGATAACTTAAATTCATTCATTCATTCATTCTACAACATTTCTTCTCTCTCAGATCTTTTATACGCCTCCAACTACCTTTCTTCCTAATTTATGAACAATGTTGTGAATGTTAACTGCGCATGTGCTTATCCTTCATTCAGCGTGAAAGACTGAATTTTGCATTGGCTATTACCTTATTTTTTTCGTTGGAGCCTTCCCAGTTTAGAAAAAGTGGTTTATTCATAAAATAACTGTGATCATTTTGTGTTCAAATGGTTACCACCTGTGCCTCATCAGTGATTGCTTCAAGACTGGCATCAGATCTATCAGGTTGCTTAAAAGTTGATCTTGAAACCCTTATTAAAGCACCTTGAATCAGGACTCTTGGTCCTTGATACTCCAGCAGGCTTAGAATAAACCATTATGTACTTGTGGTGCTTGCAAGCCATCTAATATCTATGCTTTTTAACTATCTGGCTCTTGCTTATAAGCTTCGAAGATGTTCGGAGTTATATTCCTGTTCTTTACAGGATTTAAAGTAACCAGCTGCTGTATTTTGTTGAGTGAACCAAGTCCAAGCATGCTCAGTGTTATAGTAGGTAGAGTTCTGGTAGCTTTGTTAATTTCAGTTTATAGTAGCAACGTGATTGTTGAATTAAAAGATGCAGTATTGTACTTTTTCTTATTTTCATGATTATGCACCTCTGTTGTTATTCTGTATAATTTCGTTTCTTCTGTCCTCATATGGATTCTATCCAGTGGGGACTTGCTTAGGAAATTTATTACTTTTTTGGTTTGCTCCACGTTAGTGTGTAAAGCTACTACTACTACTACTACTACTACTACTACTACTACTACTACTACTACTACTACTAGTAATAATAATAATAATAATAATAATAATAATAATAATAATAATAATAATAATAATAATAATATCTTAGTAATAATACAAGTTTAACTTTATATCGTAGTGGCTATCCGGTCGGTACCTCCGTTGACCTAACAGCATTCAGGAAACAGTTACAGATTAGCAGTATAACAGTAGAACTGGTTGGTGTGAATTGCAGAGATTTTATAGGACAGTTAATCATTTACATAGCATTCAAAATTTTTTCTTATATCTAGCTAAATATAAGTACTCCGGTGATTTGTGAACCCCATGTTCAGAATGCCTGTTGCAGTATATAAAAGTAGAAAATAAGAATCAAATTACCATGCTCTTACAGTAATACTATTCTAAATATTCATTAATTTTTGAAGAAATATGTATAAAATTGTTGAAATAAAGTGTCTGCGCTCTCGGTACTGCAATGGTTAATTTTATTGCAGATGAAACCAATTTCTTTTTTGATATGCCTTTATTAGTAACCTTAGTAGTCTGAATTTATCATGCCCTGTATTGTATCTTCTGGTTGGGTGCTAAGGTATCCTTTGCATTGATATAAATATATACACTATTATTGTGTGTGTACATATATATATATATATATATATATATATATATATATATATATATATATATATATATATATATATATATATATATATATATATATATATATATATATATATATATATATATATATATATATATATATATATATATATATATATATATATATATATATATATATATATATATATATATATATATATTGTTCGTGGGTCATTCGGTGGATGAGTTTAATTATTAATTACTGTAATTTTATGCAGCCTTGTTTACCCAAGACCCACGTAATCCCATCAGTTAAGGCTGAAGTTACCCCAAAAGACATACGATTAACTTAATTGGATTAGGTCGCCAGTTGGAACTAGGTTACTGAAGATTTTGAGTTATTCTTGAACTAACGAATTAATTAACCCCATTAATCCCCCACCTCGTCCAACAAAAAGGAATTGTTACAGCGAGGGATTCTACATGAGCCAATAACAGCTCCCCAATTCGTCCCCCTATGCTAGAGAACTGCTCTCGTGAGCAGTTCTCTAGCATAGTAAAGACTATTCCTCTTCCAAACAAAGGTATGATCAGGACCCAGGCGTGCCAGAGGATTACTGATAAGTCCTCTCCCTAACCATTAATTACTGCAAGGGTGTATCTTAAATGGAGAATATTATGCTAACACCATGGAGGATACTTTATGCAATCTCACTAGGCAACTTCATATAATCGACTTCATGAAGGGAATATGGTTTCACCAGGATCCTTAGTCAGTGGCTAGAAACGGAAAAGTGAAAATGGAAATACAGTAGGAGAAATAGCAGAAGGACAGCGAATAGTTGTCATTCTCAGACTTACCTTTCGCAGCTTGCTTGCACACTAGCATCTGACACCCGGGGTCCAAAGATGAGTTTTCCGATGATTCCACTAAGTTAGAAAAAAAGACAAAGGACTGAGTGAGCAGGAGCACTAATGATTGTGTGCCTTCTCCGCTCGGTCACTGGACTCTCTCTCTGACCTGGGAAGGCATGCTTGGGGGCTTGGCCTGTTGTGGACATCCAGCCCTCCATAGCTTGTGTCAGTCTGAAAAATGACAAAAGACATCGCTGATACACAGTTCAGAGAAAAGTAATGCCTAGGGAAACTATTTCTGATGGATAGGTCTCTAAGCTAAACCTATAAGCTGCTGCGACACTTGGCTGTTTTGAACACAACACACAATAAACAGTTAGCTTTTCCTCCCTGCATTCACAGAGGAAGCTTTTCCTCGGTGCTGTCTTGTCTTTGTCGCCCTTTTTTTTCTTTTGGGTTTAATTATACCCTTTTTTTCGGCGGGGGTTTCGATTATATTCCTATCAAAGCAAAGGAGAGAGGTTTAACAGCATAATTTGTAAATATACACACATATATATATATATATATATATATATATATATATATATATATGTGTGTGTGTGTGTGTGTGTGTGTGTGTGTGTGTGTGTATGTACTTATTTGATATATGGTTTTGTGGAATTTGTTGAATATGGGTGATAGAATAGAGGCAGAGATCAATGATACAAGAGTGGAAGGGATTAGGGTAAAATTGAGAATTCTTGTGGCAGTTCGGATTGATGATATAAGAAGGGCAGTCAAGATACTACAAATGGAAAAACCCAAGGAGTTAGTGGGACTGCAAATGAGATTTTATGGTATATTTGTGAAAGTGTGAAAGAATGACTGACCAGGTGTGTATAGTAGGTCTGGATGAAGGGAAAGGTCCCAGTGAAATGGCAATGTTAATAATTGTTTATTTTTGTATAAGGAAAAAGATGTTAGAGGAGATTGCGAGACTTTACAGTGAAATAACTTTCCTTATCATTATCAGAGAAGGTGTATGGAAGGCAAGCTTTGCAGTTTTATGATATGGAAACTGGTACGGGAGAGAATTTGGTATGGAACGGTATTTACGTTAATGTGTGGTACGATATTTTTTCTGATCCTAAAAGCTTATGAATTTGCCGCGCCAATCCGTGCCTTCAGTCTCGTAAAATTCACAGGAGTCATCTGTGATGATATAGGGTACGTGTAACTAAGCCAAATCTTGGTGAAACCTGAAAGAATCCCTGGTAACAAATGATCGTAGGATAATAGGAAGGAAATGATCCCGTTACGCCATTACCTTACTAGATATTTAAAAAGTATACGTACAACGATATTATGTGGAGGGGGAGCTTTGCCGGGCTCTAAGCTCGAAGTTTATCGATCTTGTTAATTCAGACTTTAGGGTTTCATAATTGTATTTAATCATATCCATTAATATTATAACAATATAATTATCGAAGACATTATATTTTCATGTTATCATAATATGAACAAAATTAAAATACATTTTTAATTAGATGTTATAATTATTCTTTAGGAACGCGTCGAAAAAGGCGTTTAACAATTATTTTTAGCACAAGTATGTTAAGATTCTGCATGATTATGAAGAATTAAGTACCGATTTTAATGTAGATCATTAAAATAATTATTTTTACCCTCAGGGAATATTCACAGTTTGGTATAAATTTAAGAACTTAATCCATTATTATACCCTAAGTTAATTAATGTGTGTTAACAGGATAGTAAACATAGAAAGGGGATAAATTAACTACTTAAAGCCATAATCTCTATGTGGAATTATTATTGTTAATGAAGTAGCGCTTTTGACATTACAAGGAATAATACTAACAAATTATATACATAATGAAATGTTGTACTTATTGCATCTGTCTAAAAAGCTAAGCTGCTGAATTCTGCAAACATTTTCCCTATACATGAACGGAAAAGGTGCAGAATTATGTACAGTATTTGTATGGTTCTATATGATATGGGAAAAAATCGAGGGTACGATTCGAAATTACGGTACATTATTCTTGACAGGTATGAATACAGAAATGACACTGTACCTTACCCTACTTCCAACCTCTATGGTAGGTTGTTTGAGTTGGTTAGGCAAATGCCAAAAGTCTAATAGGGGAAGAATAGTGTGCTTTTAAACAAGAAAGAGGGTACGTGAATCAAGTGTGTGTGCAACAGTTATGTAAAATTTGAAAATACAAGGAAAAAGTTGTATATGGCATACATGGACTTATAGAGAGTTTATGATAGCATTAATAGACAGTAAATGAGTAGGGTGTTAAGGACATATGGTTAGGAGGGTAAATTATTGAGAGCAATGAAAGTTTTTATGATAGAGGAAAGGCATGTCTTAGAGTTTGTAATCGCGAGAGTAACTAGTTGGGTGTAATAATGGGACTGAGGCAGGGATGTGCTGTGACGTTGCAGCTGTTTATTATCTGAGTACATGGAGTAATGCGAAGAGGTAATTGATGCGTGTGGAAAGTTATGGGATAAGAAAATATGTGATGGATGGAGTGGGGAATGGTTGGGGATAGTAAATAGAAACTGGCGAGACTAGTGAAAACGTTTCATAGTGTTTGCAAGAGGAGAAAGTCAAGGATGTTGATTTATTATGGATGGATTGTGAGAGAATGGAGGCACTTGATTTTTATGAATATTTTCGAGAAAAGATTTCTGATGATGATAGGATGAGTGAAGAGGTGAGGCATAGAGTAGGTGAAGCAAGAAAGAGAGCAGGCTGTGTACAAAAGACTGGGATTAAGTTCAAAGTTTCTGGAGGGACTTGAATCAACCCTCCTCTGTGGATGCAAATTGTGGATGCTGGATGCAGATGAAAGAAAGAAGTGAAAGAATGAGAACATGTGAGAATACGGAGTGTCGTAAAGGATTATGTAGGAAAGAGGATGGATCAGGGTATTTTGGTATGGTTTGGTCATGGTGTGAAAGAGGCATTGGAAAGGAGCAGCTCAGCATCCAAAGTGGGAGAAATAGAGTACAAGATGAATATGAACGGCTCATTTTGTATTAGGGCGTTTGACATGCTGCTGGTGAGCCTCCTGTGCAAATGTATGAAACAGCAAGTGTCGTGGAAGTTTTCTGTAGAGGGAATTCATCCACGATTCAGCAGTCTGATTATGAGTATGGCAGTGATATGTATCATCTCTTTTCCAGGTAACCATCCCTTGTTTGGGTAAACAGCTTAATGTTGGCTATATTTTCTCTTCTTTTCAACTTAATCCCGAGTCGGGGTAGCTATTTTTGCTGATACTTTTCCAAGTGTTTCCAACACTCATTGAACGGCTCATATCATAGATTGTTTTGGCAGATGTTTTACAGACTGATGACTTTCTTGACTCCAATCCTGCCTATCCAGTCTTTGGAAAATGTAGAATGGAAAATGTAGAATATATATGTATATATACATATATATATTTTTACGAATTTCCCTGGGGTTATATGATTTCTAGAGATTTTTACAGGCTGGCAACAGAAACTTTATTTATTTGGCCTTGGAGTTCTGACTTACGTAAAGGGAAATCGTAAAAAACAAAGAACAATGGGGATGATTCAATGAGCTTAGGGCTCTACTTCATGAGGGAGTGGTACATAAACACTTTGGTTAAATTAAGAAATTATATTTACAGAAAACAATCAAAAGGAAAATGGTTAAAGGAGTTATTAGAGGTTTGCAACTCCTGAAGATCTTCCTACTGAAGTCTTGAATGATGGCAAGGCACAGTCCAAGTGTCCACAGCAATGGCCCTCAGCAAAGGAAAATATAACGCCTACAATGACTCGGGGCTGCACTGATGGTGCCAAGGACTCGAGGAATGAATGAACACTTTACACTTGAACACAGAACATTGGCAATGGCACTGGATAAAATGGCACAAGGATAGAGGTAGAATACTGGCACCCAATAACACCTCTAAAGGGCAAACTGTCGTGACTGAAAAGTCTTTACTCGCACTCTACCTTAGGGGAAGTGGGTCTCTGGCGAAGGATGACGAGGGACAATCACTCGTATGGTGGTGCACACTATCACTTGGACGATCCACATGAGGATGACTGTAGAGATGGTGACAAGTCCGGAGTCGGGTGGAAAGGGGGCCTCAGCATCTCTCACGTGCGCACGATTTCTCTGGCGAACGGTCGGTTAACTGCTAACTGCCCAACTGCCCACATCTAACTCACTAACTGCCCCATGACTGACTGCCAAGATCCTCCTGTCCTGGCTCCTTTTAAGGCATCTGCCGAGAGTAAGGGCCCCTGATGTCAGGCCTGTATGGTGGCCGTGCCCAAGATGTGTCATCATCCAGGTGTCTTGACCATCTGCTTGCATCTCCCCAGGTGTCCTGTGGAAAGACAATCCAGCCACCTCGATCTGCCTTTAGAAAGGTTGTTTCAAGCAGCTTAGTTGGGCTAAGCTGCTTAAGGGAGTGGCACCCAGCCTCTCATCTTTGCCCCTTTCAACTGTGCCATCTAAATGTCTGTTTCAGGTAAAGGAAAGGGACAGATTGAACTGTTGATAACTTTAATTGTTTTGATATCCAGGTCCATTAGGACCGGCTATGCAGCGACGATTCTACTCTCAGTAACTAAGGGCAAATTAATGGTCGGCTGTGCAACGACTTCTTGTACTTATAATAATATATATGTGTATGTATATATGTATATATATATATGTGTGTATGTATATATATATATATATATATATATATATATATATATATATATATATATATATATATATATATATATATATATATATATATATAATGTTTATGGATGTATGTGAGCTTGAGCTTAAAGTTAAAGTGTATGACTGTTAATGCATGTTTTTGAGTGAGACTCATAAGGAATAATATGAAACTCAAATAACCCCAAAATCAGTCAGGTCTAAAGCAGAGGGGTAACAGAAACCAGTGGTCCTTAATCAATACACACACACTTTTCTACTCGAATGTTGTAAGTGATCTGTCAGGAGGAAAAAATTAGTCGTTCATTTAAAAAGTTCTTTCTAGTATTCAAAAAATAATTGGGGGGGGCGTGTCCCCGGGTGTTGATAATACCTATAATCTTACCAAAGTATTCATAGACAAAAGAATTTTATTTCGATTTTATTTTCTTATATACGGTTTCCTGACTAGTAGCCAAGGAGATGGAATGAAAACTGCTTTGGAATCATACAGGTTTACAAAGGCTCTCTGAGAGAGAGAGAGAGAGAGAGAGAGAGAGAGAGAGAGAGAGAGAGAGAGAGAGAGAGATCAACTTTGTAAAGAAAAATTAATGGGCCATTATGTGAAGTACAGGAGCAGTACCCTGCGTTATACACACATACACACACACACACACACACATATATATATATATATATATATATATATATATATATATATATATATATATATATATATATATATATATATATATATATATATATATATATATATATATATATATATATATATATACAGAGAGAGAGAGAGAGAGAGAGAGAGAGGTTGATTTTACTTCATCAGACCGTTTGTCATAATATAATAATTCATCAAAGGATAAACAATTAACTTTCACATGAAATAATTTCTTATTCATCGGACTTTCTTTCCGTGCTTATACTCCTTTTCATATATCTCTCTCTCTCTCTCTCTCTCTCTCTCTCTCTCTCTCTCTCTCTCTCTCTCTCTCGCGCTCCATTAACCATCACCCTTTCCATCATTCGTTTACCCTTTCTCTCTTTCCCCTTCTGTTGCTTTCACCCAGTTTTTTTCTTATTACTAAAACCTCCCCTCACCTGTCATCCCTTCTCATCCCTCCCCCTTCCTTTTCTTTGCTTTTTCTTTCACTTGTGACTTTCCTTTCCATTGTTTTACTGCCCTCCCCTCAACCCTGATCTCTCTCTCTCTCTCTCTCTCTCTCTCTCTCTCTCTCTCTTCTCTCTCTTCTGGTTACTAGGTATTTAAATAATCTATATAGTTCTCACGTAAAGCTCCATGAAAGGTTTAGCTTTTTGAAATCTGGTGAAAAACTTACGTTCACATTTTGCAGTTCTGAAACTTTATGAAGTTCTGTATCTGTTACAGTTATGGAAAGAAAGCGATTCTGTTTACGTGTGTCCTGACATACAACTGGAGTTAGACTCGTGCTATACACAACATACAAGTGCAGGTTGGACTGAAGAAAGGTGAGGACTTAAAATAGGCTGATGATGCAGTCTTAATGATCAAACGCTACATGATTTACAAAGCTTTCTTAAAAGCATGCGTCATATAGCTAGAGATTTGGGACTTGAGATCAATTCAAGGGAAATACTAATGAGGATAGGGTTTGCACAAATGGATATAACACCAGATGGAGAAAGGCTCAATAAGGCTCAAATATTTCGTAACAGCAATATTCACCACATGATCACTTTAGCTAAACTTAAAGAAAGACTAAAGGGTAAATGAATCAATGGTCAGGTTGAATAAAATACGGAAATCGAATAGAATGATACTGCATACGAAAATAGGATTATAAATTATTAATATTTGTATTGCTGTACGGACTTGAATACTGGTGTGGAAATTAAACTATATTCAAGGAATTTTTTGGATTTGAAAGTCATGCTCTAAGAAGATCATAATGTAGATGGGACAATAATGAAAGGAGTTGGAGATGGCTAGGACATTTCCTTTGCACTACCACAGGGTGAATTATACCTGATAGTGTCAGCTGGGGTTCTCTGGGCTCCACAAAAGTTGAAAGACCCAGACATACTTGGATGAGAACTTTGAAAATGAAGATGGGAGAAGAGTGGAGATTTCTGGCAGTGAAAGCACATTAACACATAAGTGGCGGAATTTCACAGAGGCTCTTTGTGTTGGTGCCAGATATATATATATATATATATATATATATATATATATATATATATATATATATATATATATATATATATACACACACAATCATATGTATATATGTATACTTGCTTTTGTGTGTCTAACTTCAATTAGGAATCCATTCTCATATTAAAAGTTTAATTGACAAGCTTATTCCATATTCTGTTTCAGATAGAGTAAAATGCATCGAAAATTGGGTATCATTATCATTTCAAGTGATAAAATCCTCTTTTGAAAATTTATATTTTTCGTAAACTCGGGCAGGATGATACACCACGAAAAGTATAATGGAATGATTTTATGTAAAGTTTTTCAAACAACTGTTAATATCACAAATAATATATCTCTCAACTAAAGATGTAAGTTAGCCAGCGAATCCACAAGAAAAATTTGATGCAGGCTTTTGCTGTGTGTGGTGTAGGGGGGTTGATTTACCAGTGTATTAAACAACGGATGTAATTTTCTCTATAGTTATGTAAAAGATTTTAATATTTATTAGTATCCAACGCATCCTCATCAAAAATTAAATATGGAAACGAAGATCACACGAAAGTCATTCTTACTATCATACCAGTATGTATGTTTCAAACGCGTCATCTCGCAACTTCTACAAACTTTAGGTCGTTCTCTTTTCAGAAGAGAGAGAGAGAGAGAGAGAGAGAGAGAGAGAGAGAGAGAGAGAGAGAGAGAGAGAGAGAGAGAGTATTGTACACCATCTCCTGAAGTATACACTCCCCATGCAACAAGTAGTCGCTGCCTTGTGTTTGAGAGTAATTCGTGTATAGGCGCAAATTCACACGGCTGAAAACACCTGTGTATATCTTTTAGTAAAATAATGAACAGAACGGACAATCCAGTGCCGTTATGGAGCGAAAACAAGAACAACAATTATAAGGTCAGTGTTCAAGGGCAGACTCGCCTCTTGAGACTGGAAAGATCATAGGAATAAGGAAACACGGAAGGAAGGCGAAATTCCCTAAGGTCAAGATAAGAACGTTGAACATTTCGCAATTGTTAGATTTATTTTAAGCAGCTAAAACAGTGACTGAAGTCAGAGGTTGACTTCCGTTTCATCAAATGAGAATCTAAGATTGAATGTGAGAGTAGACAGAAATAGTTATAGGTTGTCTTGGGAGACTGAACTTGCTTAATTTATGCGATCCTTATCCAGACATATATATGATTTATGATATATATTTACATACATATATATATATATATATATATATATATATATATATATAGAGAGAGAGAGAGAGAGAGAGAGAGAGAGAGAGAGAGAGAGAGAGAGAGAGAGAGAGAGAGTATATATCCTTCCCTTCATAATTAAGAAAATAGATGCATCAACTTCTCACGACTGTTGCACGGACAATTAAGTATTTAAATACTTGGAGCATTGGTTTGATCTGGAGTCTGCGTTTGAGGGGAACTCTTCTAATGACTTGCATTTCATTCAGCACGTGCGTGTGTGACAGGTACATAATACTTACCCCATAGACACTCTTGTGATGCCATTCATTAGAAATGAGATCCAAGCTCCTCCCCCTGTGCTGTATTCCCCCACGTCTAACATTTCCTTTGTCTTAATTAAAGCTGTAATACTCAGTCATATCTCCTTCACTTGACTCTCTCTCTCTCTCTCTCTCTCTCTCTCTCGGTCTGAAACCATTCTCCAATAAATGCTTCTTCTGCCTCTGTTTCGGTCTATTTTTAAAATTCGTTTTCTTCCTCTCGTGATTTCTTCGCCTCCTTTTATTAGCGCTCTTGACTTCCCTTTACACATTCTCAATTGCTCCTTCTCTCCCTCCGATATCAACCGCCAAGTTGCTTCATATTTGATTTTCTCTTCTCTCTCTAATGCACCGTCAAACACCTCTCCTTTCTCCTTCTCCTCGTCCTGCTCCATCTCCTTCTCCTCCTCTGCCTCCTCATTCCTGCTCCTACTCCAGCTCCTGGTGGCGCTGCAACCCAGCTTCCTTATCATCTTCCTGTTTCTTCTTCCCATCTTCCTCTCACAACTGCACCTCCTCGCCTTCACTTCCTCCACCAGTTTCACCTTCTGTGCATAAATGAGACCGTTTATAGAAATATGAAGCTGTCATCACTGGGGATGCCTTTTCAATTTTCATATCAGGTAGAATTGGCAGGTACGCGATAAGGTGCTGAGAGCTTACAATGGTCGCGGGAAATTCTCCACAAAAGCGCGGGAAATTGAAACGGTTTCAAAAATTGGCGCGCACGACCGAGCCCCTGGTTGGCTGAAATAAGAATATGTTCGGTGGTGCCTGGAAGCGGCGGCACTGCTGAACCTCAGGCAAGTTAGATAAGAACACTCCTTACTCCCTCTTGTTATCGCTCAAGTTCCGGAATACATCGTTCGCCTGATAAGCAGTAGAGTCATGTCAGTCTCAATGGTTAGAAGATATCAATTGGACTAGACATTTTGGCAACAACATGGTTTGAACTTACTCGACTTTGGCGCCAATTTCTGCCCCTGCGTTGACACTTCTCCCAATTTCCCGCCAAAACTGATAAGAAACAATGCGATGACAAAGTTAGGTATGAAAATGGATGAAGCCCAAAATTTTGTGAAAATAACTAACCATTTTTGGCCACGCACGTACTCCATTTCGCCCCCTCCCCTACCCCAGCACCCCCAGACAAGGAAAATAGAATGTTGTTTGCTTTAATAAATTCTAATTGCATCGAAGGCTAAAACATATGAAATACGTCGAAATAAAAGTGGATATTTTCTTGAATAAACTCAAGTTACGTAAGTAATCGAGAAGACGTGATTAAATCAATATCAAACCGCACATCATCAGAAACTATGATAATTTTGCCACATTAATTAAGATTTGACTGACACACATACACTTCTGATCATCAGAAATGCTGCCGATTCGGGCGAGCTTCATCGATTTGTTGTAACATGGTTGTAACCCACACCGCCAGTAGGGTTGCTTTTGCTCATTCGGTACCACTGTCTTTTGACTCCTAATACACCCCGTCTTGAGGGATTTGCCGAGTGCCATTGATCTGTATAGACTGAAATTAAATGACAAAGTTTTTCCAACTCGAGCCATTCCATCAACCATCAAACAGCACCTCCATATCTCATAATGTATAATGAATACGTTTAGTAGTTTAGATAGACGACCTTATATTCATAGCATGATTTCAGCATCGGTTTTTATTTCAGCCCAGATGTTAAACGCCAAACTTGCCTTGAACTCTTTTAGGATATCAGTGCCGTTATTATTACGTACTTGCTGTTTACTGGGGAAACGATTGATTAATCTCAATTATACAAAAAATTTTCATTGATGCTTTTGATTAAAGAAAAAATTGATTTCTGAGCAAAGTGACACTGAATTCGAAATGAACGTATTAAGGCGTCAAGACAGTGAGGAGGATGTTTTTGCAGTCTGTGAAAATGATATCAAAGTGTGAGCTGCACGAATAATTATACGATGTGTTTGTATGAGCTTATTTTAAAAGGAAAGTTTTTTTTATGAGATTTTCGCTTGAAAATTAATTTTACGTTTTACAGGAAAACAAAGCGCCCAATTTTTTCTTGTTCAGTCTAATTTACATTATAGATACAAAACTGTTTGCAAATACTCCAAAAATACTTGGTTAAGAATAAATCCAAATAGCCATATTTTCAGCTGGGGAGAAAATGAAGAAGATGAACGCGCCCTTTTGTCTTGTTGAACATATGTTAGAATAAGGGGAGGAATATCGGAAGTAAAAATAATGATATTATCTCGCATGTTTTGCAGTGCTGTTGCAATAGTTTTTAAGTCTGCTGTCTTTAGAATCAATATTTTTTTTTTTAACTTCCCACTGTTCTAACGTTTATATTGTATGCAGTAACTACAAGAATTGCACACTGCAACAAGCATAGATTTGTTTAACGCTCAAATCATAAAAAAAAAATTGTATGCAAATATCCTGACCATTTTTATCTTGAAACATTTTCATGAAATTCCATGTTATTGAAGTATCTTCTAAGAAAACTGTATTATGTAAATATAATTTTGTATCTCTTGCGTAATAATTTGAATCTGTCTATTCATAAAAGAAGATTTTTGCTGAATCATTGCCTTTGTCTCAGTTTACCAAAGGCCAAATTCCATACATTGTCCTTTACTCCTTAACAGTATTCAGAACCTTAATTTCATTCCCACTGATTTCATTCCCATTCTGTTTCTAAGATCCTTTTTCGCCTTCATTTTAGCAAATATTTTGCGTTCCCATGAATGAAAGTATTTAACCATGATCATTGAAGTGTAGACTCCCACTACATCACTAACAACTATCATTCTCCTGCTCTGAATTTTGTTAAGCGTGCCAACAGCGACAATGATCCTGGCGTTCAGAAAGCCAGACAACCCCGAATTACTTACTTAATTTTGTTAAATCCGTCCTAAAGCAAGGGAACTTTATCGAGGAATTATAGGGGACCGTATGCCTCACTCGGTATCTTGCAAATGATTTTAATCAATTTCTACCGAAGCTTACTGCACTCAACTACACTCCTTGTAATGGAATACCTTGATTCCTTCTTGACCTCTGTCATCTTTCGCATGCGGTGTCTCCTATGTTTTGTTCCTTCATTTCATTCATTTTCTTGTTCTTTTAAACTCTTCTGTAAAACTCATTCTTATTAGTTATTTTGTTTGTACTCTACCAACAAAGTCAGAGGTCTGTAGTTTTTCCCTCTACTTGTCTGTCTGTTTGTCTGTCATACTTATCTTGTCATCACAACTCTTAAATAGTTGAAGGCATCCAATTCAAACTTGGTATGTAAACTACTGTGTAGAGATATGCATGAAGGGAGACTGTTTTCATGCCCATCAGTTTGCAAGTCACATTAACCTTGTCATGGCACTTGCTGTTACTCGATTAAAGGGATTCCAATCAAACTAGGTACAAATCTGCATAAAGCAAGGTTATCACCCTTCAGTCTGCTATATGGTTGAGGGAATGTTAATAGAATTTCATGCAAAGGCAGACCGTTATGCACCGATGTTCATAAAGGGAAATCTCATGTCTGTGCATCAGTATGTTCACTTACCTTCTGATCACAATTCTTGCTTGGTAGAATGTATTAAACCTGAAACAACGGTAGACAATTACGCCTAGATTTACATGAAGGAAGATCACCCATCCTTGTTTGTCCATCTGGCCGTTACTTTGTTAGCGTCATGCTTAACTTGTCATCAGCCTGTTCCTATAAGCCTCAAGGAATTCAGACTTAGCAGAGTTGAACCAGCATGCATAATCATCTAGTAGAAAGGCGGTCCTTTTTGCTGATCTCAATTCGACTTGGTACAAGTGTAATGTAGACCATAGCGCATTGACGGCATGAAAGATCAATGTTAATATCTCTGTTTGCCATTGTGTGTCACACCTACCTTGCCGTTGTAACTCCACTTACAAAGTTGGGGGGACTTCAGTCAAAGTTGGCACGAAGATAGACCATCATGCATAAATGTACATGAAGGGAGATCGCCCATTTGTTTGACCATCTGTCTATTTATTAGTGTGTTATCTCACTTACGTTGTTATTGCAACTCCTACATGCTTGGAGAGATCTCCGTCAAACTTGGTACGAAGATAGCCCATTATAAATTTGCATGTAGGAAGATCTTCCAACTGTCAGTTTACCACTTTGTCTCTCATGCTCTTCAATTCTTCGTACACGGTCAAAGGGATTTCAGTTAAACATGATACAAAAATAGACCAGCATACATAGAAGGGAATGAAGTAAAATAATCCATCCGGCTAGGCATCTATCTGACTGTCAGTGCGTCTATCACACTTACATGCTTTGGCAAGTCTTTCACACTGTTCAAGAGTTTTCGTCAAACTTATCACTAGAGGAGACCGTCATATATAGAAGTGCACGAAGGGAGACTCTGTCTGTGTGTTTGACTGTCAGTGTGTCTTTTAAGTTTGCTTTGTCATCACAACTCATACATTCTTGAAGGGATCTTGGACAAACTTTTTATGAGAAGCCTTTCAAAATGTAAAATAATGGGTCCTATTTCATCACATTTTGTATGGGACGTTTGAACTCATGCATACTGTACTCATTTAATGAAGTCCTCTCAGATGATACCAAGGGTGATAACTTTGTGACCTTGACCATGACCTTCGTTCTAAGAGTCATTGGAGGAAAACAATTACATTGCAGAGCTTTACAAGGGGAGCTAATGTCCCAAATTGGAAGGAAACAGTTGCATTCAAAGTGCTACAAGAGGAACTAATCCCCCCCCCAAAAAAAAAACAAATGTGGGAAGATTGGTCTGGTGAGACTTACATCTTTTTTGAGGAGAGAATGGATTCTCTATAGCTAAATAAAATAGTGGCCGAAAAAGAACCGAGAGAGAGTGATACTAAAACACTTTGGAGTGGGAGAAGACGCAAGGGCAGTATAGTTGACCAGACATATTATTCTATTTCATTCCTTTCAGTAAATGTAAAAACGATAAACACCCAAATAATGAGCATTATGGCAAATAGGGAGAGATGAAACACTGTAAATTTTCCGTAATTTGGAAAAGAAATAAAATTTTCTGAATCAAAATAATTTTTTTTTTCAGTGTGGATTTGACATTTTGACCAATGCGAGCTCTTGATACAGACAACTTTTAAAGTAAAGTATGATTACAGTATATTGTTTATAGTATTAGAGGAATGATTGAAAAGTAGGTTCTAACTGTCTTAGAGGCATGGAATTTTAATCAAAATAGCAGTTACGCTCTTAGATGTTTTCTAGACCAGAATTGCCAAATATAAAAATAGCTGTACATTGAGAATGTACAGGCTTACTGTAGTTGAGAAAGGTAGAGCAGGTATGTAAACGCTTCAATAGGATGAGAGTTGGACCGAAGAAGGTTATTAATTAAATCAGGGTAGAGCTCTGAAGAAAACCTTCGGATATTGGTAAGATTAAATGCTTTACCATCATGTTTGTCATCTTGGTAATATATAGTTCTGCAAAGTAAGGGATTTGGGGATCTAGGCAACAGTCCCTCACAGAAAATTAAGGAGAAAGTTTCCTTTGTCGACCGTAGAAATGCTTTATGTGTTATCAAAGGTACTGGAGGAAGAATGAGCTGAAGAACTTAAAAGATGACAGTTTCATAGGTGAGAAATTGGCCAGAAACCCTTCGAAGAGTAGATAATGTAAATATTCAGAAAGATTGTAAGCACGAAGGTCAAGAATGTTAGCAAGGTCAAGAATATTAGCAATCAGGAACATGCATTTGATGTTCAATCATCTGTTCAAACATAATAGTGACAGCAAAGCCAAGGGCTTCATAAGATTTATCCTAATGGGAGTGAATATATTAGAGCCACTTAGCGTGGAGCATGCTAAAGCCTCCAGTATAGAAGGTTTAGGTAAGTGGCTAAGTAAGTAACAGATTCATGGCAAGAAATAAGGCAAATAGAGACAGGAACTATTGGCAGATTTAGATGACAAATAGTAAAGCAACACGTAACAAAAGCTGAAAAAACTTTTCGTCAGATAGCATTTGTGGGATATTCAAGATTTCCGAGCCTGGCTGTAGTTGTTTTGATGCTGCATTGGGCACAAACCCCGCCATCGGAACAGATTTCTGAGCACATTACAGCAAGAGGTTTGAAAATGTCAAGGGGGAAACGTCACCGGCCAAGCTAAGTTTCGAACTACGGCAGAAGATTGGGAAGGACAGACTCTTGGTGATGTTCAGCACAGGTCAGGTTAGAGTCAAAGACCTAAATAGGAAAGAAATAGGGAAATAGCCAAACTTAATGTAAGATGCTCGTAGTCTGTGAAGGCATTTTCTACAGACTTGCGTTCGGGGTCCTTGTATCCATATGTGTGTATACGTCGAGATATTTTTTAGATTTTATTTCTTGTCAAGTATTAATAGTTTCATCATTAATTGTATCATATATGTAGAAGATTGGTAGATGAAATCTCTCTCTCTCTCTCTCTCTCTCTCTCTCTCTCTTATTAAAGGCGTCATTCTTCCGTGACTGTTGGGAAGTTCAGTAACACTGTTTGTTTAATATGGCTTTACTATTAGAATATACGTTGAATATATCTTGATTAAAATACATGTATTGCAACTTGTCGCCCCCCCAAAAAAAAATGTACACCCGTTGCATTTTACAAAGGTGGGAATGATAATGGTATAATCCTGGAAAGATGTTTCAAATCTTGCAAGTTTTCTGTAATGCTAACTTACGCCTTCATTTACTGTGGCAGTTGTGAATTCCTCAGCTGTAAACTGAACTTTATCTGTCGGTTCTTAAACGCCAACAAGACTCAAGAATAAATGATTGGCATATTCAGAAGAGAGAGCAATTTAATGCCCAATATGTCACGGACAGAGGCAAAAAAGAGAAAAACAATGCAATAGTCATCAACCTTAACTGTTGCAAAGTCTCCAAACCGTTTTGTAGACGAATCGGTTTTGCAACCACTTTGGAATGTCCCACAGGATTATCTTTCCCTGAGATATAAGTTGCAGTGAAAATGGATGAATTCCATGGCATATACGCTTAATTGTACAAGGGGTCTTCTTTGAATCTCTTGAGCTCAGTATCGTCTGAAAATCGACTTAACTTGCTTATTGCCCTTAATTTTACATTGCCTTCTAGTCATTTTTTAGAATGTGCAGAGAGTCTTTGTTTGGGTAACACTGACCCAAAAGATATGACATGATATCAAAACCTAAGACTGTAGCAACGACCGAATGCTTATTGGATTCCATAAAAGGAAGTCTAACAGTTAATGGATACCTAGCACTCATTAAGTGTGCAGACCGCAGGCAGCCAAATAGGGTCACCCTAAACAACAGATACAAACCACTTCCAGTGTTCACTAATGTTAAGGCTACAAAACAACGAGGAAGATCCAGAAAGTAAATCTTAGTTAGCTCGCTGTGTTTCTATGATGTTTTCAGAGGAAAATAAAATTTTCAGCCCTACAAAGTAAGTAAGTATAGCTTAGTTTTACCAGACCACTGAGCTGATTAACAGCTCTCCTAGGGCTGGCCCGAAGGATTAGACTTATTTTACGTGGCTAAGAACCAATTGGTTACTTAGCAACGGGACCTACAGCTTATTGTGGAATCGGAACCACATTATAGCGAGAAATGAATTTCTATCACCAGAAATAAATTCCTCTAACTCTTCATCAGCCGGCGGCGGGAATACAAGCCACAAAGTAAAACATATGCTGTCAGTGTTCTATATTAAATAAAACAATAAAAAGGTATATATATATGAGAACTTATGTGCTTCCGAATTCAAATTACCCTCTCTCCAGTGACAGAAGTTTAGTGGATGGGTGTTTAATACAAATATAGGTATTAAAAGAGAGAGAGAGAGAGAGAGAGAGAGAGAGAGAGAGAGAGAGAGAGAGAGAGAGAGAGAGAGATCAAAGGACATTCTCTGATTATCCGACTGTCTCGACACCAGTAACTCTGGATCTAAGGAGATTATGGTGGGATACTGAAAATCTCCACCACAAATATCTTTGCTAGAACTACAAGAACTTAAGTCTGCATTAGAGAGCTTGCTCTGGATTGCTATAAATTTGTTCAGTTACATATTTCATATGTAGAAAAACGCCATACACACCACACATACATACATGTGTATATATGTGTATATACACACATATACATACATATATATATATACATATATATTGTGATTATAGTCACTTTGGTACGTGATTCATTTATCACACATTACCACAGGCGAAAAATAAGAGACGGGGGTTGTAGGTCCTGACCGGTTTCGATTTTATTTACAAGCCATTGACGAAGGACTGATACTTAGTATTAGAAGTCACAAATATATATACTATAGAAACAGTACTAACGAACATACACAACCGTTTGAAAATACAGATCCATCCACAGGCAGGTGTCAAGGTAGGAGTGGCCTTCAAAACTCATTTGGCTAAAAATCACAATATACTCTCAGGGGACAATACTGATAAACGTACCGACCATAGGAGACTACAGATCCACACCTGACAGCTGTCAGGGAGGCGGGGTTCGAAAACTCGTTAGCACTGCTGCCCCCGTGCTGTGTTTATAAATATGATAAGCTTATTTCCATACATCGCTACTGCCTACCTTAAAATTTAAACAATTTACAAATTTCTTTTGATATTAAAGGATCAAATTTATACATCCCTTGACTGATATTCATATTATGGCTGTAACTTTCCTTTATAAAGCTAGATTCAATGATATTCCTTTCCAGTGCGTTATTAGAATATGCAATCCTTTTTGCCCCTTCCCAGTTTATAGCTTATCTCACACATTTTTTATACTGTTCTATTCTCTTTTCCAGTGCTTTACCCGTTTGGCCAACATAAAAGTTGTCACAAGACTTACATGAAATTTTATATACACACCCTTTACTACATTTCGGGAGAGTTCATGGTAAGTACATGTTTCATTGTATTATTTATCTTAAATACGACATTAACACCGAAATTCTTCAGCAGATGGGGGATACCTTTCATATTATTATTGTAAGGCAGTACATGTAGTTAAATTACATGAAATGGAAATGATGTGTGATATATATAATATATATATATATATATATATATATATATATATATATATATATATATACATATATATATATATATATATATATATATATATTGTCAATGCAGCACGAAGGAACATGTGCTTGAGAATATCACAAATCCACGTAAGAAGGTGAGTGAAACCGAGACTTTGAACAAGTACTTTCATGGTTTATTCTACATTTTTGTATTTCACACTGAATACAAAAGCAGTTGACAGAGGTTTTATATGAAAGAAGGGGGCAGGGTTACAGTTGTTAACCTGGGCAAGTATGTTCTTTAAACAAAAGACAGGGACAAAGGATCAAGGGATAATCTGGCTTTGATTAACATTCCTGGCACACGTGAAGCGTCATTAAACACAGCCTCCCAGATTCCTTTTCAGATGGTCGCGTTGACCTGTAGATTATCGATGACTCATCCTAGTTAATGTGTAACAGCCCGGCTTGCCGATGATCCGGAGTGCCATTATTTGATGTCTCTTGAAATGGCATATTTGTGTTGGGAGCTTCTTACTTTTAGTCTTTTTCATGTTTGACCATTATAAATCTTATTACATTCTTTGCAAGGAATACTGTATACAGTATTGTTTGAAGTGGGTGGGCTATTCTTAATTAGTTTATTTCGCAAAATATTACTATATTTAAATACTAAGGTAATGTCATTAGTTTTTAAAATGGGCACTACAGGAATGAAATTAGGATGAAATGGTAAACAGAGAATATTCCTAATTTCTATTAACACTGGTTGGATTGTAATATGTCAAATTTGCTTTATTTTTACAGAGTTCTAAAAAATATGGAGGGTAACATAATGAATTTCCTCTTTTATCAATAATTTTAAACTCCTCCTCCAAAAATTCAGGACTGCAAATTCTAAGAGCTCTAAGATACTTACTGGAAAATGTTGACACCTTAATTTGTTTAGCATGGTTAGAGTAAAAATGAATATATGACAGATTATTTGTTTATGTACTTTATATGTTGATGTAATATTCTGTAATGTAATTCTGGAAGGTAAAATTTTTAGCAAAAATAATATAGCCAGGGTAACATACAGCATGCGTGATCTCAAGTTTGTTTAAATGATTTTTTTTTTCACAAGTTCGTCTTCCCATCTTTGAAGCGACATCAGATAATGAAAGTGACGCATCAGGTACAAGGATAGTAACATATTTTTAAATCACCGAGTCAGTTTTATACTTACGTTTATATTTTATTCTTTTTGATGAACACATTTACAAGTTTTACAGTGAATTCGATTTTGGTTTTACGCCTGAAGTAGGGTTTTTCTTCTGTAGGCATAAGATGGTAGTATTAACTCTTGAAACTTAGATGCAGATAATCTCTTGTGGCTCATCTTGCTGAAATTAGTTATATATATATATATATATATATATATATATATATATATATATATATATATATATATATATATATATATATTATATATATATATATATATATATATTTATATATATATATATATATATATATATATATATATATATTATATATATATTATATATATATATATATATATATATATATATATATATATATATATATATATATATATATATATATAATATTCCAAATTAACATTCAATTGCACTACTTTGGGAATAACACTGAAGGGAAATTATAAGTGATAAATGATTTGGGCACCTAAGTGACTCAAACACCCGACAGTACCTACTAAAGACTTCCGGTCGACGTTCTAGCCGGACCGTGGCTGAGTTTCATGGGCCGCGACTGTGAGTTTCATACAGCATTATACGATATACAGAAAATCGATTGTTCCGAAGAAAGTACGGCGCATTTTTTACTTGTTTATATATTAAAACTGAATTACAAAGGGCTTTGCTTCCCTGTTTAAACCTGAGTGCAGGCTTTCTTTACAACCATCAAATGTCTTTGTTGCCAGTTAAAAGTCTAGTGTAAGTTTTCTTCATAAACATTAAAACAAATTCTAGTTCATAATATTGTAGCTATGTGTAGCAAAGCTATCCTCACTTCTGTATGTCGTTAAATGGTTGTGGGACCCTACCAAATAAGACAGATACTTTTATTGGTGCCAGTTAAGAAATTGTGGTCATGATTTCCAGTATTAGACAGATTGCTGACAGAGCCTTGCGTAATAGGGAAAACGCAGAAATTGCCATGGATTAGTCATTGTCCACAGTACAAGGCATCCTGGCCACCTCAACAATGCATTGCTGTACGTTTGCTGGACAGTTATTTCAGTTATTGCAATATGTTCTTAGAAATAGAGACCGTCACCAGTTTTATGTGAAGAGAAACTGCAGTGACTGCTTGATGAAGGAGTCTCAGAGTTATAGAACGATGCACGTTCCATGCTTTATGGGGATCGCTCCTACTTTAGGCGTGTTTTATGTCTATTTCGAAGAGTTTTTGACTGCAACGCAGATTAACAACCATTGGGAATGAATAGATTCGTTTTTACTATATGTGCATGTTGCATTACTTTAACTGGAATTCGTGATAGTCACTAGGGATTTTGGCTGTTTTGCCACATATTCCTTAGCAGGGGGGATGATAGTCACTCTCATAGTATCTCGTACCTCATTAGCGAGAACAAAATGTTCCAATTCCCGTTAATGAAGTTTTGATTTATATCCCTTTCCTTTCTCTCATAAGTAAGGCCGGTAGTAAAGTGTTCCAGTCTTAAAGCATTATTAACCGCGGTGTTCTGAATATCATTGAACAAGGTCATGATTTCCAGCACCCTTTGGTACTGTGACATCAGTACTTTTACTGAAATGACGCCTCCGCCAAGAATACACGTATACATATGAGTATTCGTAATCCTTTCCCTGAACACATACGTACGTGTGAACACATATGATGACAATGTTCGTTCATAGGCCCATATAATCCTAAAGAAAGAGTGTATATACTCGGGTAGAGCTCCTCCTCCTGGAAGAGCGTCCATTTGCTGGAATGACTGGAGCATTACAAAGAAATTCATATGATTCTGAAACAAAAGCAGCGTCGTTCCACTCTCTCTCTTTAATTACTTTCCTCCATAAGCCACTCCTGAAAAAAAATTTAATTCTGCTCTCTGATTTTATAAACATTATCTGATGCATAATTTTTCAATATTCAAATATCTTTTGTCTGGGAGACATCTTTGATATCTTTTTTCTCGATGTTTATACGTTGCTTTGATCTGGGGGAGAAGAGGTCTCCTCCAATGATATGCTTCAGTTAAATTACGACAACATGATTCTCTTCTTTTGGCTTCTATTGTGGTTATTAGCAAAAGAGGTTTCGTAATGGGGAGAGGGAGCTTCGTAGCGTCTGTTCTAATCATGCTTATGGTTTGCGAATCCGTGCATACGCTGCGTGATAGAAATATAAGGCAAAATGTTTTAATAGGACGTCAGGCTGTAAGAATTACTCTTCATTTTCATGTAACTTTACAATTAAGTCTATAATTCTAAGGCTGACTATGGCAAAAATGGCATATCTCAATCGTGGTCCTTATTCCGATAGGACGCAAGGTCGGTAATGGCGAGAAGGTTGTGGGATTAAAAAAGGCGAATATGTGCATTGTGATACCATTTCAGGGGACGTCTTTTGTTCAGTATGAATAATACAAAGTCACAGAACTTGTTACGTTGTAATTAGAAGGAAAACAAGTTCTATACCGATAATGTAAAGGCATATAATATACCTCTTACCCATTAGAAGACCATTTTTAATGTGTACGTTTTTACACTTAGCCTGGAATGTACTTTTCTGTAGAATTGACTGATACCATCACTCCTCTGTCTCAGTAGTTCACAAATGCAGACTGTTAAAAAGATAATAATATCATGTACATAAAATGAAAGTGATATTTACCTAATTCTTGAGATGGCGATACCCTATCTAAGAGCATTCCAAAGGAACCGTAATACGAAATCAAACAAGTGAAGATGTATATATATATATATATATATATATATATATATATATATATATAAAGGATTTTCAAGGATTTTAGAGGATTTTCAGATTCATTCACAAATACATCTTTACAACTACTTGTAACATTTTCAGAATGAGGTTATCTTGAGTAATATAGAGGTAAACAAAGACCATAGTCATGGAACCATTGCAAGAGAAACATAAGTAATTTACATGCATAATGAAATACATAGAAACTGGAAATATGCTGTGGTAGGAAGGCTCTGTTACTTATATTTAGCCCCAGGCCTCTTTCATTAAAATGAAAGCGGTCTTTTGTTCTTTCAGTTCTCGCGTAGAAGAAATGTTGAAAAAAAAGTCTAAAAACTCTGTAGCTCGAACTTCACTCTTTATATATTACCACATTGGTTCCTCGTAGGGGAATTTATTTGTCTTAATGGAGCTCAGTGACTTTTACTATCAGTGTATATAAGTGACGCAACAGTCCTTTATTGAAAGGTTCTGTTACCTCTCCGTGACCTCGTCCGTTCCTCTCTCCTGTCTTTTTTTTTTTTTGTCTTCTCGTTGCAAAAAATAAATAAATAAATAAATAAAAAGAATATTCAAGATATTTAATTTTTTATATCATATATTCTTTACTGCATCCAGTTCACTAATAATGATCCACCCTTTTCTTTTTTCTAATGTCTCTTCTTTTTTATAATATAACCCTCAGTTTTGCTCTCTCTCTCTCTCTCTCTCTCTCTCTCTCTCTCTCTCTTTTGTAAGTGCTGTTTGTCTATAGTTCATTTGAGTTGAAGGTGAAGGTGTTTCTCTTTCTGTCTTATCCCATTTTCAACCAGACATGTAAGGAATCCCCTCCCCCTCTCAAGTAGCCTTGTAACACCTGCAGGAACACCTTATCACACATTTAATCCGGTGAAACCAGCTATTCCTTAAGAATTCTTCGGTTCCGTTACCATTTTTTCTCCTGCAGAGCTTTGACAATACTCGCCGCCATTTGTTTTTCAGAATTCTCATAACTTTTCCTCTTTCAGGAGGCGGCTCTGTCGCTCCATTTTGGATAAACCCCAGTATTTTTCCTCTTGGCTTCAATTTCTCCATTGCAAAAATTTAGAAAAGATCATTAAGGTGCTGACTATGTAACTTCATGGTTGATGAGAGAGAGAGAGAGAGAGAGAGAGAGAGAGGCATTGTTCTCTTTCCTAATCCTCCTTCTATGTGTTCATTATTCATATTAATTTACTCTGTTGCGAGCTCTCTTCGTCTCAGCTTTTGTGCATTGTATCCTTCCACTTCAAAGCAACCTTGTTTTTCATTCATTAGTATACATAACAGCTTTTATCCATTAGGAATATGTGCACTACTTTCCTAAAGAACAGAGGGGACTTATCAAAGCAAGGCTATCTCTAAAGAGAGCTATGGCTACAGATATCTAATCTGGGATTAAATCAATATAGTGGAAGTGTCCTTGAACCCACCATAGCCTCTGTCTCCTTCAACTAAACGCCAGCAGCTTCTTCCAAAATGACTGAAACAGACTGATTCTGGCTTTAGTAATGCAATGAAATTGAAACTGAACTTGCTTGGCTAATGAATATATTATGCAGGTAACTTCGTAAAATAACTACAAATTACTGCGTTCCGTCTTTTTTTCTAATGGTAACAGAGCTTCTGTCACAGATATAGGTATTACTCTGAATCTTACGATAGTCTTCCTAGAATAAAATTGTGATTAATGGTAACCCCTTAATTCAATGTCAAAAGATTAATTGCATGGCGCCAACCAGATATAAAGCATATAATAGAGTACCAACAAAAATTGACGAAAGTTCGTAGCCTTAAAGGTTAGCAGAGTGTGGAGTTCTGAGCGTTAAAACTAACAATTGCCGTCAACTAAATTTGAAGTTACTTGGTGAAACTGAATTCCACAAAGATTACAACTAATGTACAGTATATCAGGGAAGGTTATAAGGAAATTGCACTTCTTCCTCAAGTAGGTACGTGAGGTTGGTTATGTTTATGGAAAGAAAAAGCTGAAACCACCACAGGTATTGGGAGAATGAAATATGGTAATCAGGGTTCTATTTTTTTAATTCTAAGAAAAGTTTCAGGTAATAAGCAACAATGTTTCACTTATTTTAAAATCCAAAAATTTAGCAGTGTAATATAATAATAATAAACTCACAAAAATGTAAAAGTTTTTAACATTTTAGCCATTGGGATAATTAGCATAAACTTTGCATCCCTACGTGATATGGATAAGCTGATACGCTGTCGTTCTTTCTGAGAATGTTTCACGACTCTTGGATTCTTAATAAATGAGAATACTTCTTAGTAATGAGGTGCTTATTTCTGTAAGCATAAAGGACACCTAAAGCATGTATTCAAGCATCTCTGTTGAGGGCTTCCTGAGGTCATACTGCCATTTAGGTTGTATGAACTAACATCCTACATTCAGCATCTTTCAAAGAATTACGATTAGTCTTGTTGAAGCGTGATAGACACTCTGGCGTAATCATTGGAAGAATGGTAGTCAGAGAAATGTAAAAGGTTGACCTATTATTATCCAAAATTGATTGCCAATAAAATAAGTACAAAATGCGCCGAAGTTTCTTCGACGTAATCGAGTTGTCTGCACAGCGTATAATACTATATGAAACTCTCAGCCGCGACCCATGAAACTTTCAGCCACGCCACAGTGGTGGCCTGTGTTGTTGGCACTTATATCGGTGCCAGAGGCACGATCATAGCTAACTTTAACCTGAAATAAAATAAAAAAAAAAACTATTGAGGTTAGAGGGCTGCAATTTGGTATGTTTGATGATTGGAGGGTGGATGATCAACATACCAATGTGCAGCCCTCAAGCCTCAGTAGTTTTTAAGATCTGAGGGTGGACAGAAAAAGTGTGGACTGACAGACATAGCCATCTCAATAGTTTTCTTTTACAGAAAACTAAAATCCGCAATAAATGAGAGCAACAAAATCTGCATAACATTATAAATGATGCAAGCATTTTTCTCCCGCCTCTCGTTACAATAAGTAGAAGAATTATTATGTGAAGAGTCACATGAAGCGTTCCTCTTATTTCCATACAGATCGTATTAATTCATTCAGCTACAAGTACATTTTTAATCAATGGTCTGCATGGCTTTAAATTTTCTCTCTCGTTGTTGCGGTGATTGTCAGTTGTCCTGCAGATGTTTCTGGAGGATGAAAATCAGTCTTAGAAATCGTTTATTTCATTAACCATCTGTAATCAGAGTTTTTTATACTATGAAATGCATGTCCATTTTGTATATCCATTGATTTTGTAATATTCTTGTGTTCTTCATATACCTGGTTAAACTACACTGTAAGAATGAGTACAAAATTACAGTTTATCTTTGATTTTGAGAAATCTTAGATCACTACCTCACTATAATGGCGAATCTGACTTGTAATTTTTATTGGTTACTTTTAGCGAATATATATTTCTATCACTCTAAAATATGTCAACCTTTAGAGGTCATAAAAAAGGCAGATGTTTTTCTTTATAATATTAAGCGAATAGAAGCATTCTGAATAGGCCTAAAAACTGTTACATTGCACGTTTGCACTTGTTTTTAATAAAAAGTGCTCACTTGACAGTGTGGGGAAAGTGCTGGAATGGGTGTCATTAATATCCAAGACGTGTGAGTCAAGAATACTAATGAGTGGCCCAGTTAGCGTGGGGGTTTCGACGCCATGCTGGTGGGCCTTTGGTATAGTTACTTAAGGCTGATGAAGCCGCTGGATTTTCTGCAAAAGGGCCATCTTTGATTCAGCTCCGTAGGGGGATAGTGCCATCAGTGCACCTCACACGGTGCACTGTAGGCATTACGTAAGGTTCTTTGCAGCGTCCCTTCTACCCCTGGCTGCAACCCTTTCATTCCTTATACTGTACTTCCTTTCATATTATCTTTCTTCCATCTTACCCTCCACCCTCTCCTAACAATTGTTTCATAGTGCAACTGCGAGGTTTCCTCCCGTTACACCTTAAAACTTTCTTTACTCGCAATTTTCCTTTCAACGCTGAGTGACCTCATAGGTCCTAGCACTTGGCCTTTTGTCTAAATTGTATATTCCTATCCAAATCTCTGATTCTGTAGTAAGTCGATCCCTGTGTTAGTGATTGGTGTTGTCTTACCTCATGAGCTACCTTGTAGAAGAGAAACAGTTATATATATATATATATATATATGTGTGTGTGTGTGTGTGTGTGTGTGTGTGTGTTATATATATATATAGTATATATATATGTGTGTGTGTGTATATATATATATATATAATATATATATATATATATATATATATATATATATATTGTTGCATTCTGGGCTGGTTGGAAGAATGGGATGTGTTATTTTAATTAACTGCCTTGAAAGCCAAATAATAAAGCACTCAGAATGTAATCGATAAATGGAATGAATAAACTCGACTTACTGTGATATCACATCTAAGTGAACCAGAGGAATTGGAGGTCGCCATGGGAAAAAATTTAACCATTTATGTAATTTAAACTGAATTTATTTACCAAGTGAAGCAATCGGAAATTAATATGGAAGGGGCTGACTGAGCAACGAGAAGCGCATACAATGCGCAATAAAATTGGAGATAATGTTACATAGCAAATTGCTGAATCTTAAAAGGCTACGTCCCTGAAATAGTTTAACACGCAAATGAACGTGAAGATTGCTACTGGTTAAATGATTTTGTTGGTAACGAACTTGTTTTATCAAGGGGGGAACTGTCCAGTGTCCCAGACTGCTAATCAGAAGATTCTTGCACATGGCAGGATGGCAGTTAAATGTCTATGCTAGGTTTTGGATCACAAGGCAGGGAAACAGACCGTCCGAGGTGCTGGATAACAGGTTCTGAAAGAGAATCCTAGGTTAGCGTTCAAAATCCAATGAGTTTCTCTCACATGAACTTAATTATGCACGGTGGAGGAATTGATCAATTAAATTAATTAGCCCAGATAACACTATGGAGGGGAAATGCTAATTATTATTGAATTAATTTACTTTGAGCTTAGGCTAGTCATGAGGGCAAGGGCTGTTAGGCTTGATTTGGATGAAGGGGGCTTTGTTTAGCAGAATGAAAAGTTGGAGATATTGAGAATGGAGAGAAATTCACGAGAAGAAAAACAGAAACTGGCGTAGTTGCACTTTTTATCGTACCTGATTGCATCTGTGCAGGAGCTCGCTTGCAGAAGATGAATTTCGGCCACAGGAGTTCACAACGCCAGCGTACAAGGGAATGGGACCGCACCAACGATGCGTGCGCCTGACCCCTTTAGTGGAATGGAGTGTGTATGAGGTCCGTGTGGGCATGAAGTTTCTCATATTTTTGTTTTCGGCAGCGGGCATAAGACATCAGTCGACCTGAAATGCAATTTCCATCAGTACAAAGTTCGAAGGGAAATAGGTCTTATGGCTAAGACTCTTAAAGATAAGGAGAGCAGCCCACTTACATCCCTGATTCACCCTTTTGTGCTTAACGGCTATCTAACCCCCACCGAAAAACATCCGATGGTGGGGCTAAGAGGTCGGTATTGTTTTCCCCTGTGGTAAATTGGCATTTGCCATAATGACCTGTCTGAATGTTTATCTGCATTCTGTTGTTAGTAATGGTTGTTTTCTCTGTCCGTGTTGTATTTTGTTTACTTTGACAATCCAAGTGTATCTTACTCCTGTTGACTGCTGTAACTCTCTGTGGCGGGGTCTTAGCTGAATAAAGCCTTGAAGATGCATTGAGGTTTTCATTACATCCCCCAAATCAGGTGATCCGGGGGGACAGGCCTACAAAAGTTCACTTTCCTTTCATGGCGTCTCTCCAGCTGCCGTTAAATTTAATTTTCTGTCTAACAGGCTAAAGGGACGAATGGAATATATATAGAATATATATATATATATATATATATATATATATATATATATATATATATATACCTACTCAAAATTCTCGGTCTACTGCGTGCTTTGCAGAAACTCGAGTAAGTGGTTCGTAAATGTAGTGGTCATATTAAATTTGTCCAGTGGGATGTACGTTAAATTATCTTTCCATCTTTCGTGAATAAATGAATTAATGTAATGCTTATCTTAGATTTCATTTGAAATGATTAACGTGGCATTGTTATTCATTATTTTTCCTGCTGTTCTCCCTTGTCTTTCTAAATTATATGTGCCTGGTCGTTTCATTTTTTAAGTAGTTCAAATCATACTGTTCGTTGAACTTTCCTATACATAACAGTTTTAGTCTTGCCAATTTTATTTTTCTATATTTTCTAGTTATTTAGAATCATACACGCACACTTCACATGCTTTAATTTATTAATAGGTTTTAAAAAGGCAATAGTTTCTATTTGTCTTGAAGGCTTTGATACATTATTTGACCAAGCACATATAATATATATATATATATATATATATATGTATATATATATATATATATATATATATATATATATATATATATATATATTGTATGTATGTATATGTATTTATATATTTATATATATATATATATATATATATATATATATATATATATATATATATATATATATATCTATATATATATATATATATATATATATATATATTGTAATTTGCAATTGCTATCTGCAAGAGCACGTGAGGCTTCACTTATTTTAAGATTAACTTAAAAGAATAAAACATGTACAGTACATATTTTAAAATTAACTTAAAAGAATAAAACATGTACTGTACAGACAGTGAGTCAACTTCATGACCACCCAGAACAGAGGAACAGGGAGCGATCAAAACTCAGCACCTTCACAAAAAGACTCCGCCTATCCTCTCTAAGCCTTAATCCCTCCTTTGTCAACCTTTAATTTCCCCTGAGTGCTGTCATTCCTCTCCTTGTCCCAGCACGGCTCCTGTCGATGCCTCCAAAACATTGGAGCCGGCAAGTAGAGGCTATATAAGGACCTGACCAGGGGTCATACAAGGAGTTCGTTACAAGCCAGCATCAGAGTAGAGTCCTTGCCAAATTGGTGTCCAACCGCTCTGCCCCCTTCTGACCCAGTCAAAACTTTGTCGTGAACGAACCTAGTCCCACCAGAGTCCCTTGCCTTGTTGCCAAGTCTGGCCTACATCAAGACAACGTGATCCTACGGAAAAGTTGCAGTCTGGATTTGGGAGTTATTCTGACGCCCATTCTTTCCACAATAATTTTCATTCTTTCTGATATTTTCACCCCTTGGAGTTCTGAGAAAATTAGTGAAGTGTTAATGTTTTCATTTCAAGTAATGTAAGCATTTCGTAGCATTTGCTATTGCATGTTGTTCCCTCTCAGCCTTCAGCACTCCCTACATGACCATGAAAGTGTTTTCTTTGCATCAAAGTAACAGTAAGTTTGTCTTGCAGAAAAGGCATTTGATGCTGTTCGCCACAGTGCCAATTCACGATTGGGCGTGGAAGAACAACTAAAAATAAATTCTGAACTTATATTCTGCGGCTGAAATTCTGCTTTTTGTATCTTTAGAGGTTCCTCATTGTAGTTTTACTAATTATAATTAATTCTGTGCCAAATTTCACCATAGATCCATAAAGTTTTTTTATATTGTCACTATTTTTTTGTGACTAATGTAATATCAGTGCCAAGGAGCTAGTGAAGAGCTTCTTTTGCAATATCTTCTTGATCTTTGTAATAAAACGTGTTTAGTGCTAGGTAGACCAACCCTGGACTAGGCTCATGAAATTGGCGACCTTGTCAGGATCTTGCAATCTAGTCTCTAGTGGCTAGGAATTAACTAGGTAGTGAAGTGATAACAAGTGATAAGTGTTAAAAGCCCATGAAATGCAAGAATTCCCTCTGAAAACTCAAGATAGCCTTAGTTAGGAAGAGGTTTCTGGCAAACTATGCTAGGCAGGCAGACAGCCCCCGCATCACCTTGATTCAGTTCACCTACGCTCAGTAACCAATTTGTACACTATGATTTTATCTGCTCTATGACATCTTTACTTGTTCAAGTTAACCACTGTTACTCTGCATCTTATGCGCAGTAATACAAATAATATTAATGTAAACATTTGTGAAGAAATTTCATATGTTAACAAAGAAAGCACATAATATTCATATTCCTTTAAAGTCAACATGAAGGTCGTTCGGGATTACATATTATGCTTTGCTTCCCTTATACTCAGTAGCTGGCCCATGACTCACCCATTGAACTGGCATGCGTTAACATAGATATTACTGACACACATCATGTAAAAATCATTCTTAGTCGAAGAAATCGCAAAGTTCCGCATCATTACTGTTTGTATCGCATAATTTGGTATTATTTGCGTATATTCACTTGAGAGATAGTATGTGTTATATATTCTGTGTGAGTAAAGTTTATTATTCGTTCATGATACATGACCGTAACTTTGTGGAATTTATGTAGGGTACAGACTGTACGCTTTTCAACCATAACCTGCATTTCCAAACCCTATTACAAATAAAGCTACTTATTAGGACTCTACCAGAAACTTATAACTTAACCAAACTACATTACTTAAAAGCCTTTCCGAGTGCACCCACATTTGCAATACTGTGTTTTCATGGCGTCCTCTTGACGTGGGACTGTCAGGAGCAAACTTACGAGCCAATTTGTCAGTCTCACAAACCCAACGAACCCATTAGGCTATGGTTAATCATTCACGCCATCCGTGCATAACAAAACTTTACCAAAAAACCACAGTACCAACTTGTACAGTAGCTGGTTTTGTCTGTGTGCAAGTTCTTGCTGTTCTTTTGAACAGTCTAAAATAAACTCCTTCTATTCAAGAACCACGTACTACAGAACACCCTAATGTTCACACTATAGCTGGTCTTGTCCATGCCTGAGCAGCTCACAAATAACCTGTCCTTAGGAATAAAATCCTGTTCTTCAGAACTAATAAAACCCTGCTCTTTGGAATTAACAAAACACCCCACTCAATCAATCTTATGGGACAAGTTTGTACTTTCAAGTGCCACCAGTGTTCGCTGAACACTCCACCCCATTCTTTGTGAACCAATAATGTCCAACGGGACCTCTAAAAAACCTGTTCCTTCTGAGCATAAAACTGCACACCATTCGTGCCATAAACCCATTCCTTCTGGAACAAAACCTCTGCACTCGATAACGACCTGCATCACAAGTAGCTAAAAAACTTAAAGCCCAACAAAGCTGGAGTATTCCGCTTGACTTCCCCATCCAAAACGACACACATTGAGTGCTACATTTCATGTCTGCTATTCGCGACTGGAAGCAAAACTATCAAAACTTACCAAGAGTGCCATCCTCGTTGGCACTCCCCACCACCTGGACTTATTCTTCATTTTCTCTTCACATATCACATGCATCTAAAATCTGAAAGCACCAGCGCATTCTGGGTGAATTTATTGTATGAAAACACAAGTTTTATTTCATTTTGATTGCATGAATGAGGCAAAATCCAATGACAAATAGAATCAGGTATCCAAAACTTTCCTATCTTGTGCAAAACATGAGATAAATGAAGAAATATAAACATATCACTAGTTTTCTGAGCTACAAACGTAAAAATGAGACAGTTTGTGAGCCGCTTACCTCCCGGTCCCAGCCAATCATAGACCGCCAAGCAAACGTCTCATAGGCCCAAGAATCTACCTTAACTGAACCAGCTATAGTCAGATGAGTTTAGATTGTGTTTAGTGATAGATAGACCAAGCCAGGCTGAGCTCGTGAAAACATATATACGAGTATATATATATATATATATATATATATATATATATATATATATATATATATATATATATATATATATATATATATATATATATATAATATACTGCCTTATATATATATATTTCTGACTGCATCAGGATCGAACCAGAGTCTCTCAAATGAAGACCAGGCGCTGCCAACCTGGCCACACAATTCATAAAAGAAGTTGGAGACCTGGTACCACTGTGCCTAAAAAGGCATTACTTGGGCGAAGCGCTACTGCTTGCATGCAGTATGTTCCCCAACTTTCCGACTCAGCAGTGACCCAGTTGACAGCATTTCATTCCAGATTATCCTTTCTGGTGAATATGATGAAGTAATCAACACACAATAACGTGTGGAACAGAAATAAATTTCACAACCATCAGGATCGAACCCAGGTCTTTCAAAGACCAGAGCGCTGCCAACTAGGCCACGCAAGTCATAGAAGAAGTTGGAAACTGAGTACCACTATACCTAAGGCATTGCCTGGGCAAGCTAACTGCTTGCATACCAGCGTGTTTTGAATTATCCTTTCCAAGTGAATATGATAGAAATAATCAACACACAATCACGTGTGGAAAGAAATAAATATCTGACTCACATCAGATTCCAACTTCTTTTATGACTTGTTTGGCCTGGTTGGCAGCACTCTGGTCTTTCATTTGAAAGACCTGGGTTCATTCCTGATGTGAGTCAGAAATTTATTTCTGTTCCATACCTGATTGTGTGTTGATTATTTCTGTATATATAAAATAATATATATATATATATATATATATATATATATATATACCAACAAACCATTCTAATGACTTGTACTGTATTTATCTTCTTTTTAATTGGTGAATCAAGGATGGACCCCGATTGCACACAACTTCCATGGCATCGGCCACTTCAGATCTCTCTACTACTTCTTACCAACTCTTTCATTGTTATCTTCTCTTCCTTTCTTTCCTAAATTCCTTAAATTTACACACTTTTTACTACCAAATCTTTTTCATTCGCTCAATGTGACCAGACCTTATCAAAACTCTTATTTCTCCCGACATTACCTTTTTGCCACACCTTTATTATATCTGCATACTTCTTGCCTTCTCAATTCTTTTCACTCCTCACACGCACTGTACAAAACAATTCATCCCTTTTTCCTTTTTTTCGCATTCATATTCAGCATTCACAATTTTCTTTTCCATATCTGAGTTTGCTCAACAGTCACAGCTTTTGTTGTCATTGACATATTCTTCTCTTCCTTTTTTTTTTTTTAGAGAGATCTCAGGGAAACAAGAAGGCTATTGTTTGCCTTAACCCGAATCCTACAAATTGAAGGTATGGTTGTCCCTTAAAAGAGGTTCATCTGCCCTTTAGAGGCATTCCCTCCCTCTGTATGGGCAGCTTCTCTTCACTAGGCATTCTACAGTCATTGGGTACATTTTATCTTATCCCAAACCACTGGCACTTCCTAATGAGTAATGTCCGGGTTATGCTGCTTTCCACCAGTGTAGTAAAAATCCTCAGTAAATTGAATTATGTAATGTATGTGGGTGCTCATGTGCTATTTAAGGGGCATTTCCTCCCCAAAGGAATTCAGTCCTCCACGAGGTACTCCTCCAAATAAAAATCTCTAGTCATAGTCAGTCCACAGAGTAGCAGTGTCAGTGTAGTACTGGAAACCAGGAAGATGGAGCTATTGATGTTGATATGAATGGTGGAGCATTGGAAGCAATTATTACAGGTTTTTGTGCATAAATACAATAGATGAAAAAGGGATGAGAGAAGAGGTAAGCCACAGAAGAAATACAGCAAGAAAGTATTGGGATGTGTGAAAGGGATTAGGAAGAGACTTGGAGTATATATAGAAACCAAGGTGAGAAATGTGTGAAGGAATTGTTAAACCAATTTTCTTTTGTGGAAATGAAGTGGGGCTGTTGAATAAAAGAAAGAGTTGAACCCGTTTGGCAAGATTTGGTTATTAAGAATATGGGGCATAAGAAGAACTGAAAGGGTGAAATATGGAGATACATATTTGGTCATGTGTAAAGAATGATGAACATATTTGGTCATGTGTAAAGAATGATGAACGGCAGGCTGGTTTAAAGAACGTGTAATCCAGTAGCCGAAGTAAGGAAAAGGAGAAGAAGACTTATAAATTTCTTGATAGGTAAAAAATGTGCTGAAAAGGAAGGTTTTCAATATTCCAGAAGTACAAGAGTGCTTGCAAGACATGGGTGTGTGGCCCAATGTGTACAGGGGAGTTCAACTGATGAATCATCTATAAAGTGTGTGAATGAGATCATGTAGAGGAAATTTTCTATGCGCAGGGCTTATCCATAATTTAGCAGATAAAGTACAGATGTGGGAGTGGCATTAGTAAATTTACTGTGGAGCTACCTGCAGTGAGAGGAAAGTCCTTTAAAATACTATGGTCCATCTTTTTCACATATGTCAACCCCATATTACTGCATTTTTTACCCATTTGACCCTTCTTATTCCACAATTCTATTCAAGCAATTGATCACAAAACCTTCTACCTTTTTCATCTCATTTGGACTCGGCATGCACACCTTGCTGCCAAGAAGGAGAATTTGTTCAACAATCTATTCCTATAATTGAAATTTTGCCACTATCAACACCCCTCTTTCAAACCTTTTGCTAGGATTTTCTTCTCTAATGCAGTCTGTATCGTACCTTCATCCTTTACTTCTTAAAGCCGATTTAAGTCAGCCAACTCCTTTCCTCCACCATCCATACTAACAGTCATTTTTCCATCTTTCTGGTTCCCATTTACCCTCGTTATCTTACTTTCGTTGACAGGATTTGTTGTTTATCAATGACTGGATCTTGACCAACTTTTCTTTCTGCCAAGCCATTACCTGGTAACAAAGGGAGATTACACTGTACATCTACAGCAACTAGGCTAAGGGTCAAATCTGAGGCCAGATAAATAATTTGATTGGCTAGAAGTTTATTTGTAATCTAGCTGTACACTCTTGTAGCGAAATTAAGGCAGTGCACCTAGAACTGTCAAACGAGGTAATCCAATTTTATTCAGTCTAGGAACACTGCTCTCACTAACAATAGAAACAGTATGAAAAAGATAATATAATTTTTCTTAAAATCAGAAGAACTGTGACCCTAAGCTTAAACATGTTAAATTTAACTTAGGATTAAAAGAATGTTCCTTGTCATTCTTATAAACAGAGCACCCATTGAAATTTGGAATAACTTTTGATTATTTTGTACAATAAGCACTAATTAGAGTGATTTTCAATTTAACTTTACGATCTGGGCGGAACTTGCTATGACTCTCGAACAAAGGAAACTTAAAAAACATCTTTTGGTCAATATTCCATAAAAAACAGGAGGACTAGGTCCCTAAAGCTTCAAGAGTTTAAATCGAACTTGGGGCTAAAAGAATATGCCTTTTAAGTCTTATAAAAAGAATACCCATTGAACTCTGGGTTAACTTTGCAGTTTTTGTACAGTAAACACAAATTGTTGCCATTCTCTGTGGAACTTTAAAACCTGTTCTAAACTTGCCATGACTCTGAACTTAGGAACCTTAAGTAGACATTTTCTAGTTGATTGTACACTAGCCTAACCAGATTAATACAAACTGTACTCTTATTGCTCTGATTTTCTTAAAAAAGATTTGGATGGTAAACATTCAGTAGAATCTCATGACAATTTTATAATAACTAAATAATCTGATAGCCTGCACTGTTTTCTACGAACAAAGCTTAGTAGATTTCAACAGCCTTGATCCAACACTGTGCACCAAATTAACTGGCACAGTTTGTATTTATCTCCGGCTTTGGCAGGGCCTACGGCTGGACTTAGTTTAATCTCATCGAATATTTGGGTTTTTGTTATTTTTCTCTCCCAGGACTTACATGAAGGTTAACTGTCCAGCAGTCCAACTGGTGGTAATGCAGTGGTATTAAGAAAACATGTGGAAAACAGTTCCATACAGTTGCAAACATGAATATATAGTGAGGCAGCAGGTCACTCAAGGAAAACCCCCAACTGTTTATGACTAGTTTGGAGGCATGTAATTCTCAAATGAAAGAACAGAAATGAATAGAGGCCCCAGGAACATACTGAACACTTAATTTTTCATGTATCAATATTCACTTTTCAAATAAATATATCAGTCTGCACAGATAATGCACCTATGAGCTCTTCAAATCCCTGTCATTGACAGTTGTGTTGCCTATTTCCTTCATTTTCTGTATATTATTAAACTTTCGTGTGTGTAACCTTCGAGTTGGAATTCTTAGCTAATCCACGGCAGTTGTGGCAAACCTTCCTTCTCTGTCTCATTTCAACCAAGTGATATATTTGAAAACTGGTAAATGAATATACATTTAATTAAAATGTTCAAATATATATATATATATATATATATATATATATATATATATATATATATATATATATATATATATATGTATGTGTGTATAATGTGTGTGTGTGTATTTATGTATTTATATATATGTATATGTATATACACACATGTAATATAATAATATGTGCGTGTTTGTGTACATATATATATATATATATATATATATATATATATACACACATCACTTAGCGAGACCTGAAATATGAAGTTCGGGTAAAAGGAGAAAGAGAGAGAAAGAGAGAGATACATGTATGGAAAAATGTATAAAGAAAAAGAACAAAAACTGGAAAGTAAGAGAGAAAAAAGAGAATGAAAGAGACATTGTGGTCAGCTAAGATATGACAAAGAGCTTCCATTCAGTATACATTTCACGGGATGGGGGACTGCAGGGAGAGTGTATTGTGAGCTCAAACCCCAAAATATTACCATTATGAGACTTTTAGTATAACCATTATGAAACCTGTCGGGTTCCTAAAGACTGTAGGCCTAATTACCGCGATGTAACCTCGGTTTAAGGGTATGATCCAGGCTGATTGTCTCCTCTACATATCGTTTTTGATAAATGATAAGTCCATACGTCGTCGACAAATGAGACGTTTTAGTGATGCTTCTCATTGTTGTGAATAGCAAAAGAGACGACCAGGGAATGTTTTCCAGATGGTTTGTGAGAGCAGAGAGAGAGAGAGAGAGAGAGAGGAGATGTGGGGAATGGAGGAGAAATGCACAGAGCTGCATCGTAATAATACTTCCATTGTTACCCCTGTCGCAAAGAGCCCCCTGACCCCCTCCCCCAAAGGCCGAGAGCCCAAGACCCAACCCTTTCGTCTACATCACTCTTCCCCTCCGCTTTTCGCTCCCTCGTTGTTCGCATTCAGTTAGTCATCTGATGGAAACCTCCAAAACCTTATTATTATAAGTCATTTTTTCCCCAAGTCTCTTTCTGTCTCTTACTAAACGTCTCTCGGCGATGAGATGTAGTATCAGCTCTTGTGAGTGATAATGAAAATGTGCTAACTGCTGTACCTGTCTCTAGAGATGATGGTCTCCTCTCAGCCTAAAACAGAGGAAAGGGTTTACGTGAAACATGAAAAAAGTCAGCAAATACCATACGCTTATTACCTTTTCCTAAAACTTGTCTCTCTCTCTGCAGGCTGATTTCCCTTTGGAGCCCTTTTGGGTTTGTAGTCTGTTGACTCTGTCCATAAGGGTTTACAGCTAGAGAAAGAAAGAAAGAAAGAACGTGCTTGAATAATTATGCTAGCCAATGATCTACCTGTAAAGAAGCATATTAATAAAATCTTAGAATATAATGGACTAATATTTGCATCTCTGCTCGGAAAAGGAAAAACAATCAAGAAACAAAACGTTAGTAAAATACAGTACCTAAATTTATCCTCACAATTTTAAATGGCAAAAGTACTCAGAAGTATTTTGAAATTTTCGCTTCTTATGTGAAATGTTTTGTTATCATGCTCTCTGTAAGCTATCATCGCAATGCGTGAGTGTGACCTACTTACTGTATGTCTCAGTTCTCGGAAAACATTGGCCATTAACACAGTTAAGTAATGGAATTAGATTTTCACAGGCCACGTTATGTGTAAGTAAAATTAACCGCTGCATTTACTTATTTAAAAACAAAATTAAGCCTTATCCGGTTAATGCTTCATGTCTCTTTGTTTGTAATTTACACATCAGGGACACGACGACAATATTATTAATGGCAATGAGGACTACTCAGAAAAAAGACACCCCTGAAAATACTTGCAATAATGGTGAATCCTCTCATACAAGTGGTTAGATCATTAGAGGGTTTTTTGGTATTTTTTAAAAATTATAAGGGATTGCCAACTGAGAATTACAGAAACTTATATTGAATGGAATTTGCATCAATATTCCTAAATCTGGAAGGTTTGCATATAAAAGCCAAGCTTGTGAATATGAATGCTCAGAAGTAACTGCTTTATTTCGAGTTATAATTCTTGATAAATAAAATGAGCTGTGGTAACGTCTTGCCGCAGATATAAAACGTGAAGAGAAAAAATATCCAGCTCTACCATGCAGAGATTCGTAGTGCAGAAGTACAATTGTTATTATTGTTAATGTTATTGACAAAGCTACCTCCCTACTTGAAGATTTATGCCACAGAACAGTGAGACACCGGGTCAAGACTGTATCCACCAGTTTGAACCGTTAACCAGTAATGCACCAGATCAATTCTGCAACATAGAGACACCAATGGATGTAGTTTTGGCCTGGTGTAAACACTGTAGGCTAGGTAACCCACTGGTCTACGAAGCTCCAGAGAAAATAGTATGGCCTGGTGTCATACTGGTCAGCCATTCAAATGAGTGAATATAATGTTTGGGTCTACTTTTTATGTGCAGTTGTGTCTTCGTGCATTTCCTTCCGATGTTGCCTGTTTATTGTTAATGTTGTTGTTTGTCTTCATCTTCTGCGTTTTTTCATATGACCAATTAATAGATCCATTGGCTTGACTAGCGATTCTCCACTGAATAGAATGCTCAAAAGTAAAAAAAAAAAAAAAAAAAAGGCCAGCAAAGGTAAGATGATATAGGGATAAATATTAGATGAATGTAGAATTGACTAATAGTAAAAGAATCATAATTAGAAATTAATGATCTGACAAACTCATAGCACAGGAATGAGTCACTTTACAGCAGCACTTCAGCACAGCAACTCTTGGCTGGGTAGGTGAAAGACCAACCTTATCTACTAGCTTAAATATTATCCAGCCAAAAGTTAATGCTTGAGGAATTTATTTTATTACTAGTGTACTGTACGCATACCATAAAAAATGACGGTAGTATAAGGGAAGATCAAGAAAGTAAGTCCCAACCTACTGTCAGAAATGACCATGTTTCAAACGAGTCCTGACCCTAGTAACGCTTCCTACGGCACTGTTGCGGCTTTTGAACCAAAGAACATCATATATCGAGCCTTTGCAGTAGGATATTATCACTTACATCTAAAAGGACAAAACGAAGGAAAAACTACTTTGATGAACTTGTAGTGACTTCGGCGTCTGTTTTATGGTTTTAATGAAAGAAATTTCCCCAGGTGAAGTAGTCCCAATGTTAATGGTATAGAATGGTGAATATGTATCTGGAGGAATAAATGGCCATGCAACTCGACAAACCACTTTTTAGAATAAAGAGTGAAAGTAGGAATGGCATTGTATCTTTAGTAATTTATGATGAATGGTAAAGGAATATGTGAGAAGTGTATAGACCATAATATTTAACTTCCTGGTGGAACCAATTGGTGAAATAATAATTGAATGGCGTACATGTGTGATACATGGTTACCATGGCGGGAAGGCCAGACTGAGGAAGACTTCAAAGGGTTAAATAAACTAGGTTCAGAGCACAAACCTACTATCCATTTCAGGGACTGCTATTCATAGTTTTTCTCAAATATCTTTCAAACTAATTATTTGATCAGAATGGTACTTTGACACACTGTACAAGACGCCTCCTGCTAATTTTTGGTAATATAGTGCATTGTCAAATGGTTTTACTTAAGGCCTTTACTCTTGACTTACATGGTGTTGCCAAACATCTCCAAACTATGCATTCAAACATCCTTTTTCCCCATCCTGTCCCTCCCTCTCCCTTCCTCTCCTCATCATTCCCTCAACCCACTTTCCTGGCCGGGAGTTCGATTGCTTGGATTAGCCCTACTGACTCATGCAACTTTGCCTTTAAAAGTCAAGAGTAAACGCCCTAACTAACACCATTTGACAATGCAGTATAGTACCAAAAATTAGAGGGAGGTGTCATGTGCACTGTGTCAAAGTACAATTTTAATCAAGTAATTAGTTTGAAAGATATTTGAGAAAAACGAAGACTCACGGTCGAGGTCCCCTGCAATGGATAGTAATTAAACAGGCGTTTAATGTACAAAAAAAAACCCTCGATTTGGGACCACCTTGATGTGGTGAGGCAGCTGTTGAATCCCAGGAATCTATTCTAGGATTTGAGTCCAAGAGTCCCATATACCACTATATTTTTCTTTGAATTAATCTTTGTGGAATTTTCCACTTTTGCTAAAATTTATTGGACCTGATAAACAGGAAAAGATATTATAATTGGGATTTGGTTTATATCAGAAGCTAAATAGCGGGAACTGTGGTAGGACCATAAGCTGCCCGATAATGTTCGGACCTGAGAGATATCAGGCGGAATGATTCTTTAGGGCTGGACCACAGATTCCAGGGGGTTCTGGTTCTTGGGATAGGACTCTCGGCATTCTATCTGGTTTGCCCATAACACAATTAGAGTGGGGATGATAGTATTCTCGTAATACCTTCGGTCCTAGCAAGCGGGTTTGGCTTACACTTGGGCCACTATAATCATGTTGTGCCATCCCCTGTGGGGCAGGGTAGGGACATGGACATTTGGGAGTCAGTTCTCACTTGTGCCATTGGTGGAAGAATAACCCCCATGAAAGGTTGATGATATCTTTCTAAGGTTTTCAGATTTATTATTATTTTTTTTATTTTTTTACCCTTCTCAAATCTTTATGTCTAGCATTTATAAGGATTCGAGTACCCCTGGACCCTCTGATGGTGCTGTTCTGGCACAGATGACAATCTCTGCACCCACCTTGGAGATTGAAATTTCTCCAAATGTTGATGACTTCTCCAAAAATAAACTGACAAAAGCAGTAATAAAAAATATCCTGATCCCCTCCTAGCTTCCCCTCCTCTGGACCCTCTAGCCGTGCTTCATTGATGACGACTTCAAGCAAAGACACAGACTTCTCTAAGAAATCTTCATCCAAAATTAAACCCTCAACACAGCCAGGTTGTGTGGAAAAATTTGAGAATACTCAATATCGAAGATTGCCAGTCTGTTGTGATTATGAAATAATCTCAACAGCTCTGAAATCATCTGGAATTGTTGTATAAATCAGGATGAACTTTATTGATATTGAATCTAAATGGGAAGTGTGGGTTACCTTTGGTAGCCATGATGAGGCTCTAAAGGATAGTAGTATGATAAGTGCCATACAAATAGGTCAAGCTACAGTACGAGGAGCCTTAACAGGCAAAGTTTCCAAAGACATGGACGTTTATGTACCTCAGGATAAACCAGAGAGAAACCTATGTGGGTGGTGGCTTCAGCCAAGGAGGAAAATTATAACTACTATAAATTTTGCAGGTTTCTTCAGAAAAAGGTGGGAGGAATAAAGAGCGGTGATATTTCTCGTTTTGGGAAGAGCACTGTTCTTATTCATGCCAAATTCACAACCGAAGCATATATGCTGACCTTGTTGGACATAAAAAATGATGAAATGATTACAAAGATCAAGCCCCACTTAAGCTTTAGTTATGGGAGAGGAGTACTATTTGATAAAGACCTTTATGACATGACAGATGAAGAAATTCTAGAAATGAGTTCCACTTCAGTTTGGAGAGTGAAAAAAGCAGCTATTGCCAACACAATCATTTTAACCTTTGTAGACTCTGAAGTACCTTCTCATGTCATATTTGAAAATGAAAGGGTACAAGTACATCCTTTCCAGCAAAGACCAATGCGGTGCTATCATTGCTTCAAGTTTGGCCGCCAATCAAAAAACTGCAAAAATGCTAAAATTTGTATAAACTTCTCTGGTGTCCATCATGATGATGAATGTAATTGAAATGCAAAATGTGTTAATTGTCAACTGGAACATAAATACAAAAACAAGAATTGTGAAATTTATGAAATTTACAAATTTGCACTGTCTGCAGTAAATAAAGCCAGTGCAGAGCATATAAGAATCAGTTTTGCAAAAAGATCATTAGGACAGCAACCCCTACCTACCACTAGGGGTGCAGTGACAGTACCCTCTAATGTAGCAGGTGCATCAAAACCTGTGGTAGTGGCCCAGCCATCTGGGTCAGGTGCTCGGCCTGTGGAGGCTAGAGCACAAGCCTCCAAGGAGGATAAGATGGCACTTAACCCAACCACCTTGGAATTGTCTCAGGCAGAGTCTCTGCCTGATTTAATGGAGACTGAGGAGCAAAAGCACCAAAAGAGGAGACATTCCCCCCCCCCTCATCCTCTCCTCCAGTTAAACATGCATCACATAGTAATAGATACGAAGTGCTAAGCTCAATGCAAGAACCCCTTCCTGAATTTAAACAAGTTGACAAGAAAAGGAAACAAAATGACACCAGTAAATCAACAGATAATAAACCAAACCTGTCAAGACCACTCCTTTCCAGATCATCTCTTGATGATACTCATAAACAAAAGAGGGTAAATAAGAAGGCTCCATTCAGAGGGCTTTCCGCCAAGCCCAAAAAAATAGTTTTCACGTCAATACTACAATGGAACTGTAGAGGACTTAGGGCTTAAAATGAAGAGCTAAAGGTACTGCTTCATGACCATAGCCCAGGTATTGTGTGTCTCCAGGAAACTAAGCTTGGAAGCACACAATATAATCCTGGGTTAAGTTACTAATATAATTCTCCACCACCAATCAGAGATAGAGCTAAGGGAGGTGCAGCAATTATTGTGCATAGGTCATTGCAACACTCCTTGCTATCAATTAATACTCATCTCCAAGCTGTAGCAGTAACTTTCATTTTAGACTAGCAAATTCCAGTTTGCTCCATCTATCTTCCTCCTGATTTGGATTTCACTTATAATGATATTCATTTACTGACCAATCAGCTTCCTACTCCTTTCCTCCTCCTTGGTGATTTTAATGCTCACAACCCCATATGGGGTGGGAACACGACAGATGCCAAGGGTAGGATGTTGGAGGGTATTATGGATGATCATAATATCACTATACTCAATAATGGAGCCATGACTTACCATAACATCTACTCCAATACCTATTCAGCTATCAATTTTGAGCTTTTGCTCATCAAGTGTTCACATTGATTATGAATGGTCAGTAAATGAATATCCAGATGGGAGTGACCACTTCCCAATTCATATAAAAACAGCTAAGAATCAGCTTTCTGAGTCACCTCCCAAATGGAAAGTAGATGAAGCAGACTGGAAGAAATTTAGTGAGTCGGTTCTCATGGACAAGAATGTAAAATCATTTCTATCCATCTCAGAGGAATATAATTACTTCAATGACACCACCATCAACAGTGCAATTGCCTCTATTCCAACAACAAAAGGGAAGCCATCTAGACCAGCAGTTCCTTGGTGGAACAAAACCTGTAATAGTATGAGAAAGATCACTAGAAAATGCTACAAAAAGTATGAGGAGTGGAACTTCCCAAGCCAAAGTTATTTACCAACGTGCCGTGGCCAGGCAAAATAAATATTTTAAAATAGCAAAAAGGGAGTCATGGATGTACTACATTAATGGCATTAGCTCAAAAACAACACCCAAAATGATTTGGAAGAAAATTAAAAAAATAAATGGTAAGTTTGTCCCTGAACCTCTGCCTACCCTTAGGATAAGTGGTGACCTAATCACCCAACCAGAGAGGGTTGCAGAAAAATCAGGAGAACATTCCTCGAGAATATCAAGTAGTGAGAACTATTCTGTAGAATTCCAAGACATTAGAAATGCAGATTTTCTCTCGATTTAAGTGACAATAATTTTGAACCATATAATGCCAAAATTTACACTTCAGAACTCAAAGATGCCTTGCAGAATACCAAACCATCAGCCCCTGGTGAAGATAAAATACTCTATGAAATGCTGAAAAATCTGCCAGAAAAGTCAAAAATTTCTTTTAGATATAATAAATGAAACCTAGGAAACTGGTATTATTCCTAAGAGCTGGAAATTATCATTAATTCTCCCTGTGAAGAAACCAAACAAGGACCCTGTTTTACCCAGCAGCTACCGACCAATACCTCTCACCAGTTGTGTTTGTAAGCTGATGGAAAAGATGATTAACACCAGACTGTATGGCACTTAGAAACAAATAAATTGTTTTCTCCATTCCAGTTTGGCTTTAGGAAAACTAGATCTACTTTAGATCCCTTGCTCAGGCTCTCAAACTAAATACAAAAAGTTTTGCTAAACAAAGCCAAACTATAGGAGTTTTCTTTGATTTGGAAAAGGCATATGACACCACATGGCGTTATGGTATTATAAAAAAGTTGTATAAGATGGGCATTAAAGGAATAATTATCAGATTTATAAATTCGTTCTTATCAGAGAGATATATAAAGGTAAGAGTTGGGAATCACGTATCACGACCTTTCTTACAAGAAGAGGGAGTTCCTCAGGGTAGTGTTCTTAGTGTCACCTTCTTTGCTATTGCTAGCAGTGGAGTATTAGAAAAGATATCATCACCAGTAAAAAGCTCTTTATTTGTAGATGATTTGGCACTGTACTGCACAGGATATGGTGCAGCATCTACTAGCAGGTTCATGCATCGATAAAGTAAGCAAGTGGGCTACTGAGCAAGGGTTTCGATTTTCCAAATCTAAAACTGTTGCTGTTCGGTTCTGCAGACGCCGAACTAAGGAAACCATTCCAACTCTTACCTTAAATGGAATTATTTTACCTTACTCTACCGAAGTAAAATTTTTAGGAATAGTCTTTGATGAAAAGCTCACTTGGAATAATCATATTGACCAGTTAAAAGTGAAAGTGAAAAGATCACTAAATATTTTAAAAGTAGTATCTAATTTAAATTGGGGTGCTGTTAAGAAATCGTGTCAAGGCCTCATATCGCGGTATGTTTATCTAAGTTAGACTATGGCTGCCAAGTATACTCATCTGCTTCAAAGACTAAACTTAAGGAACTGGATGCTGTGCATAATATCGGTCTAAGGATCTGCACTGGAGCTTTTAGAACTTCACCAATTGAAAGTGTTTATGTAGACTCCCATCAGCTACCACTGGACTTAAGGAGGTATGAACTAGGTCTGAGACACACCATGTGGCTGAAAAGCTCGTAGGAGAATCCTTCTTTTGAGATCTTACAACTGTGTGACTCAAGCCTTTCTGGATCTAGATCTTCAATACCATTTCAGATCAGACAGCTGGGTGAACTGGAGGATGAAAGCATAAAAACACAAAAGATCCTACAAGTTAAAGATCCTGCTATCCTTCCATGGTTTATTCCAGCAATAGATGTCTGGATTAAAGAGGCAAAGAAGAAAGATCGTCCGGAAGAAGAAGGTAGAAACAAGTTTTTGGAGCATGGTGAGAGGCATATAAATGACAGGAAAATCTATACTTACGGATCAAAATCAGAAGATGGAGCAGGATGTACAGTGGTGTGTGAGGGGGAATCATATATAAAAAAGTTATCAGACTCTTCATGGATTCAGTGCTGAAGCAACAGCCATAGTTGATACTTTAAGTCTTGCATCTAATAAGAAGTTTAAATCCACATTAATATATAATGACTCAAGGAGTGTTTTAGAAGCCCTAAAGAAGTTTATCCCTACCCATCCCTTAATTCAAAAGGCTCAGGAATGGCTTTTTTATCTTTCTGTTCGCCATAAATCAGTAAAGTTTTGTTGGATTCCTGGGCACACTGGTCTAGAAGGGAACGAACTGGCTGATAGTAAAGCAAAGGATGCTGCAAGATGTGATTTCTTAACTAATAAGGTGTCACATTTGGATATGCGTCCAGTTATCAGACGATACATTCGTACAAAATGGCAGCAGAGATGGACTTCCCCCATTTTGTCCAGATAGGAAGTACGGAAACATTAGAAATAGTATCGATTTTTGGAGTTCGGGTTTTAATCATAATAGAAAATTTGAGATCACCCTAACACGGCTTAGGATTGGCCATACCCGCTTCACCCATAGCTATATTTTAGAAGGAGCCAGTGCCCTAGTTTGTGCTCACTGTGGTGGTCAGCTATCCGTTGAGCACATGCTGGTGCACTCTCCTAAATGTAATCGCCTTAGGGCAAAGTACTTACTAACTGGGAAGACCATTTTAGAAATTTTAAATGATGACGTTGAGGTAGATAACCTTATGGACTATCTGAAAGAATCTGGTTATTTTAATAAGGTATGATTTCAGTATATTTAATAAAGATTTTAGTCATATTTATTCTTATACTAAGCATATATTTTGAATATAGAAGCTTAATATATACTTATTTTTTGTTGGTTCTATCTAATATCATTCTTCATTTTTTACGTTCATATTTTATCACTGAATTTTACTAGTATGTCATCATTCACCCATTCATTATCAATCATATCATTAATTTATATATTTCACCTTCATTACGGCGCTGAATAATCCTGATGGGTTCCGGCGCTTGGTCTTCAAGACCTAAATTTCATAATCAATCAATCAATGTACAAAATTAAAAGTGGGATAAATTACTCAGTAACACACAGCATGGTCAACAGATAGGACGGAACTAATATTCAGGAAACATTTAAAACTTTAAAACCAAAAGAGACCAGTCGAAAAAACAAAATGGACGCAGATACTTACATTGAAGATTGCTAAGTTTTTGTTCTTGATAATTCTAAAAGAGGCCGCTTGGAGCACTGAAAGGTATAAGAAAGTAAAATTCTAGCGTAATAATTATTAGGTATGGTGAAAGAAAATGTAACATAATGCAAAAGCTGCTGAAAATTATCTTATTAAAAGAAATACGTTCGTATATACTCCTAAATAAAGAAATTCAATGGTTAAAAATACAAAACAATAAAACCCACTTCTAAAACTACTGTGATTACTCGCTCACCTATAAAATGTTTAGAAATGAAAACTGGAAAAAAGAATACCTGTACCCTTATCTGTAATACACCAGTATGCTTCACATACAAACATACGAAGAAAAAGTAAGTTCCAGAAGAAAGAGAAGCATTGTCTTTTATCATGGTACGCTAGTAAAAAACAATTACCAACCCTTGAAACACATAAAATTTGCAGGGATTGATGAATGCAGTAGCTTAATATCACAAACAGAAAGAATTCACGATTCGGGAAACGAGGTTGTCATTAAGGCCAAGAGGTATAATCCTGTGCAACATAAGCCATAATAACCCCCCAGCCAAAGAGCTAATTAGGACCAATTCAGCAAACAAAAGAGCAGAGTAAGACGGATCTTTCCGAATAGAGGCACATCAGTGTTGAAGCAGTTGACATACGTATTTTACTGAAAAGTAGCTTTGAGGTGAAATGCATAATTATACAGTATATGTATATATATATATATATATATATATATATATATATATATATATATATATATATATAATAATATATATACATATATATTATATTTATACATATGTTGAGGAGGAATAGGTCAGCAGTGAAATTTATTAGGTCAAGTGTAGAAAAAGGATAGCTAAATGAAGAATTAAAGAAGCAAGATAGATTATTTCACTTAGGTAAATGAAGATAATCTAGAAATTATATAGTCACTAATAAGAACAAAAACTTGTAGACACCAAATATATAAGCCACACAATGCATGTAGGCCAGGGCTTTAGACCAGGTCGTAATTTAAAATATATTTTTAAGTTTATATACATACATATATATATATATATATATATATATATATATATATATATATATATATATGTATATGTATATATATATATATATGTATATGTATATAAACTTAAAAATATATTTTAAATTACGACCTGGTCTAAAGCCCTGGCCTACATGCATTGTGTGGCTTATATATTTGGTGTCATTAAGATTTTGTTCTTATTAGAGATTATATAATTTCTATATTATCTTCATCTACCTAAGTAAAGTAATCTATATTGCTTCTTTAATTCTTCATTTAGCTACATATATACAATATATATACATATATTGTATATATATACAATAAACTGGTCCATATCCTTATATTTATTATGTAACTTGAATTGTCTGTTGAAAAGAGACTCCAGACTTAAGCTTGGCGTTGTCGAGCCCGAGGCCAGCCTCCCTCACCACTAGACCGATTCGAGCTTCGGAACGATATGTAAACTTCCTTCGGTCGGGACTTTCCGTCATATATATAATAGTGCACCATACCATTAAAATTGAAAGCAATATTACCCTCTGGTCAAGATGGAAAAGTCCCGACCGAAGAATTTTGCATATCGTTCCAACTCAGTGGGTCTAGTGGTGAGGAGGAAAACGGGCTGACATTTCGCCAAGTTTAAGTCTGAGTCTCTTTCCAACAGACAATTCAATTCAAGTTACATAATAAATATAAGGATATGGACAGTTATTGTATACATATATATATATATATATATGTATATATGTGTGTGTGTGTATATATATATATATATATATATATATATATATATATATATATATATATATATATATATATAATCTGGTCCATATCCTTATATTTATTATGTAACTTGAATTGTCTGTTGTTGTATATATATATATATATATATATATATATATATATATACAATATATATATATATACAGTATATATATATACAAACTTAAAAATATATTTTAAAAA
>NC_089741.1:63495963-63523463 GCF_040412425.1 Macrobrachium rosenbergii
AAAATGGCAACAAAGGGCAAAAGACAAATCCCCAACACACAAAATCCCTCGCGCCAGAATCTCAAGTCCGCCAAAATCCCGCCAGAAATATTGGCGGTGGCGTGGCGCGAGCTGTGCAGGGATTACCGGCTCATTACTGGGTCGCTACAAACAAGGATCAAGTTGTCCGTTTCCCCTCCGCCCCGTCACAGCTCGTTTAGCGGTCTTGTAACCTACCCGTCCTCACCATCTTTTTATTACATAAAAGATTATTTTCTTACTGATCATTTATTATAAGAAATTCAGCGAACGGAAAAATCGATTTGAACGTCTTCGAGTCGTAATTCAAAACCGGTATGTTACGACAGACGCGTTCAACTGTTGCGTCTCCCGCCATACCCCATTTAAACGCAATAAATAAATGTAGTGTACATATCATTCAATTGCTAGAATTGCTTTGCTTCGGGGGAAAAACGCACACACTAAAAAAGGTACATTTTCCACATGCCGCAGTACTAACAAATCATATTTTATTGTGATTGGGCTTCAAGCTCAGTTGGGTACACCAGACACAAAGTCAACTCGGGGACCCCAGTGAAATAAGAGACTCACTTAAAAACAATAGCTATTCAAAAATGTTATTCCCTTTTCTATTTTATTGATATTTCATTTTTACGACCGACGCCCGAAATAATACTAGCAGAATATTTATTAAGTTAATAAATCGACTAAATAATTTCGTGCATATTTATTACCGAATGTATGTGCATTTATTCCGGGGGAAATTCGCTTCAAGACCGTCAGACAGGACAGCGGTTTTAAATGCGCTCTCTCTCTCTCTCTCTCTCTCTCTCTCTCTCTCTCTCTCTCTCTCTCTCTCTCTCTCTCTCTCTACTTTCTTGTCCTTCCAAACTGATTCTTGAGAATTTTCCGTGAAACGTTACTGTGAACAGGTCTCGTTTCTTTGTAGTTTTATGTTTCTACGTTTATCAGATGTATTTTCCTTATTTCTAAATAAATATCTTGTCTGATCTTATCAAGGTTTGTAGCTCATTACAAACTGTGTTTGTGAATAATTTCATTTTAAGGGTCAATGAACTTGCTAGTTGTATGTAATGTGAAATCAGGTATTTTATTCAGTGCTAAGTTCTTCATTGGAGGGGTGGGTAGAGCTCTCGGCTAGCACGTTGGCCCAGCGTTCGACTCTCCGACCGGCCAATGAAGAATTAGAGGAATTTATTTCTGGTGATAGAAATTCATTTCTCGCTATAATGTGGTTCGGATTCCACAATAAGCAGTAGGTCCCGTTGCTAAGGTAACCAGTTGGTTCTTAGCCACGTAAAATTAATCTAATCCTTCGGGCCAGCCGTAGGAGAGCTGTTAATCAGCTCAGTGGTCTGGTTAAACTAAGGTATACTTAACTTTTATTCAGTGCTGAAGTTAAAAAGAGACACTGCAAGTTGAGTAATATTACAATTCAACTTGAAAAAGGAGAATACTCTGTCACATCTTCTGTGGTATCCTGCGGAAGAACAGAAATATTTAGTAGATATCATAAAAAAAAAAGAAATCGGAACTGAAGAACGAAATGCATGATTTAGGATTTTCTTGCGCTGAAATCAAAGCTAAATAAAACTCATGTTTACTTTTCTATGGCAGTATGCGCCCACACACACACACACACACACACACACACACACACACACACACACACACACACACACACACACATCAACCACATATAATGTTTAAGTTAGCTAAAGCATGATAACAAATAGTTCTTACACTTAAAGTGAATCAACTCATTTTAGTGACATTGGTTATGTTCTTTTCTTGGGCAAGTCAATAAAGAGCGCCATTCAGCCTTAATATTTCCAGTTCAAAGCATACCTTTTCGCACTGTTATAATGATAGTATTGAGCAGTGTAACGTTAAATATAGAATTCCCTTGTTTGTTCTTGTTATTTCTATCATTTAGGCCGTAAAAAATCCTTTATGGTCAATTAAAGGTCTTTTATCAGTGGGAGAAGTCTCTTACTTTATTTTTTAGTCACACACACGTACGCATATATATATATATATATATATATATATATATATATATATATATATATATATATATATATATATATATATATATATATATATATGTTATATACATTATATATATGTGTGCTATATATATATACATATATATATAAATATACACACATATATATATATATATATGTTATATATATATATATATATATATATATATATATATATATAATGCGTTTGAATAAAGGGACGTTTAAATTGAGAAAATGCGAAGTAAATCTTAATGGTGCTGGCATAGGAGAGGAATGCTGAAAGAAGCAAAAGTAAGAATGTTACAGACTGCACTGAGCTCGGTTTTTCACTTGGATGACGGGAAGGAGTAAATATATTATTAAAGATGTTAATCATTTCCATTATTATTAATTACGGCTCTTAAAACTCGTTTCTAACCCGAAAGTAATTAGTCTTGCTTTTATTTTAATTTCAAGTGCTGTACCTAATGCATACACAAGTTATGTATACCTTAGTTTAGCCAGACCACTGAGCTGATTAACAGCTCTCGTAGGCCTGGCCCGAAGGATTAGAACATGTGTTTATGGGTGTAGGCCATTTGTATAACTTTCGAGCCACGCAGATTCAAATGAACCAATACTCCATTCATCAAATAGAAGTCACTTTCTTCCCATTTTATGACTGCCTTACTGACAGCATTTCCATATCTTAAATAACTATAAAATATACCGAGAATTCGTACAGTGTCTGTTTTCCATAAGGAAACTCAAGGAGAGATGAAGTACCCATCTCCTTTAACCATTTACGCTTTCTTTATGAGTCCTTAAGGCGAAGGCACTTCATGTCATTCTCCTTGATTAAAAGTCAATATCTTTCCCTTATCTCCTTCGCAGGAGCAAGGAAAAAATGTTTTCGGAGACCGCTATCAGCGCTAATTAATTTTTAATCTTCCGATACATCAGGGCAGGCCTGGAAATTAATTTATCTCTTGTAACTTTACATGCATTCTATAAATCTGTTTGTGGAGAGCTAATATACTGTCCTTGCGAAAATTTAGTATAAGGTTTATCTACGTAATTTTACTCTCGTGATGTTTAGCTTACGTAAGGCAAAAATTGCATAGATTTCACTGACTTTTGTTATAAATTGTCTGAGGTCAGTTAGATAACGGGGTTTTACACGATCCTTAAGTTTTTAATCAATGAGTGAATTTACATACGTTTGCGATTAGCGTGAAAATTATGATTGGATTTTAATCGAGTTTAGCGTGTGTATATATGTGTGGTTGTATATATGTATGTATGTATATATGAATGTGATATATATATATATATATATATATATATATATATATATATATATATATATATATATATATATATATATGTATATATATATATATATATATATATATATAATGTACATATATGTATTTATATGTATATATATGTATATTATATATATATATATTATATATATATATATATATATATATATATATAGAGAGAGAGAGAGAGAGAGAGAGAGAGAGAGAGAGAGAGAGAGAGAGAGAGAGAGAGCAAGCAGTTCCGAGCAAAGGGGAGTGTTCAGAGGACTGTTTGTGTTAAAGATAATGACAAATAAGAATCCGTTTAACATGATGCTGAAATAATATTAAATGGAGAATCATAAAAGTAAATTTGAATTTGGTAATGAATAGTTAACGCCTAAAAATGGTTTACTTTTAGGAATTTTCAATTGCGCTACGCTTGATAGAAGAGGAAAATAAAGAACATTACTTTAAAATAACAAGAGGTAAAAATCATAAAATTACTCAAGTATTAGAATAGTAAAGATTAACTTGGTTAACTAGACAGAAAATTATATATTGAAATATGAATAATGGATTTTTCAGCACGAGAGGACTGATTGCTTTCTGTTAACTAATGATATATATCAGGAATTGTTTAAACCCACATTATGATACATAGAGTAAATGGATAAGTGGCTCGTCTTTAGTCCTGTTGCAGGAAAATCACATTTGAGTATCCAAATGTCATTGAACTCTGGCACCTGAGTTGCGCATGTTTATCTCTCTCTCTCTCTCTCTCTCTCTCTCTCTCTCTCTCTCTCTCTCTCTCTCTCTATCCTTCTCGTGTACATAAAAAAATAAGAAAACATGCTGTAAGTTTATTGTACTTCCATATTATTTTTTTCACTTGAAATAAAATCATTACAGCAACGTACTGGCAAGCTAACGAAATTTTACTTACAGAAATGCGCACAATTAAGGATAAACAAGAAGCTTGCTTGTATACATTCATTATATTTTCATAGTTTTAGTATGTATGTATGAATATACATATATACATACATACATACATACATATATATATATATATATATATATATATATATATATATATATATATATATATATATATGTATGTATATATGTGTATGTATATATATATATATATATATATATATATATATATATATATATATATATATATATATATATATATATATATATATATATATATAAATATATTATATATATACACATATATATACATATATATATATGTGTGTGTGTGTAAATATATATGTTTAGATATTAATGTACATATATATGTACATGTGTATATATATATATACGTATATATATATGTACTGTATATATATATGCATATATATATATATATATATATATATATATATATATATATATATATATATATATATATATATATATATGCAGATCCACATAAAACCAGGAGCACAAACGATGGCAAAACATTCAAAGTCCATCTATTGTGTCTTTTTCATTCCCTACTCAGCATTTTTGGATACTTATTCAAAGACTACAAAGCAAAACACACATCTCTTTCAACAAGAATGCGTAGATCTAGCGAATTCCCCCGAGGCCCTGGCCATTGTGCACTATCAAAGAAGCTAAAAAAAAAAAAAATAGAGAACTGCTGTATGAAAGAAGAGGGAGGAAAAATGGGAGGAAGAAAAGCACCAACACTGATACCTTCTTTTCTCCTTAGGTGTGCCTCAGGAGCCTCCCCATTCGGCTATGAAGGGTCACTCGGTATCAGGCCTCATTGGTTTGACTCCCTCCAGTAAACTAGTAAACGCAACGCAACGCAAAGAAACGAAACGCAACGGAGCACCACGCAACCTAACGAAACGCAACGTAAGGAAACTCAATCCACTAAACGAAACGTAGAGCAACACAACGAAACGCAACGCAACGGAGCACAACGCAACCTAACGAAACTCAATCCACCAAAACGAAACCCAACCCAACGTAACATAACGCAACGCACTACAGCGCAGCGCAACACAACGAAACGCAACGCAAGGCAACGAAACGCAACGGAGCACAACGCAACCTACGAAACTCAATCCACCAAAACGAAACCCAACCCAACGTAACGTAACGCAACGCACTACAACGCAGCGCAACACAACGAAAGGCAACGCAACGCAACGGAGCACAACGCAACCTAACGAAACTCAATCCACCAAAACGAAACGCAACCCAACGAAACGTAGCGCAACGAAATGCAATGCAGCGCAACAAACGAAACGCAACGCAACGCAAGGCAGCACAACGAAACGCAACGCAACCGAACGAAACGCAACGCTACCAAACTAAACGCAAACCAAAGCAACATAACGAAACAAAACTTGAGCTGGTTTCCTCAGCAACTACACAATTAACAAAAAACATTAAATGAATACTTACATTGGGTTCAAATTTTCACCTACTAAGAGCAAGTAAAACTGTAATACTAAAACTATAATGTATGTTTAAAGATCGTCATGTATTCCTGTAAGCATATTCCACTTATTTGAAAACCCACTTGATGCTGAATTTTATAACCACGGTCAATTTTCATTATTTCCCTGGGGTAGAATATTGCTATAGGGTAGGGTATCAAGCAAGCCTCGATAAAGGGAAGTAAAAGTTTTTATGTGAAGAAAGTCTATTTTATTTATATTTATGTATATATATATATATATATATATATATATATATATATATATATATATATATAGTATATACTGTATATATACATATATATATATATATATATATATATATATATATATATATATATATATATATATATATATATATAGTTATGAGCTAATAATTAGAAAGAAATAATATTATGATAAAAACGAGTACTAGTTCCTCAAAATAACAGTCTTTCACCTTGGCTTTAAGAAATATTGGAATGAATAAATGCTTTCCATTAATCAGAGAATTTGAAGTGCTCGTAAATCCTGTATTTTCACTTGTGGGACACTTTATTTTTTCATATGTGAAAGAGATGCAGTATGTAAATTTCGTGGATGAATGCACTGGCCCTGTGTGAAGGAAAATGATAGTAGGTTGGTAAGTTGGTTGAGCATATGCTGGCTGATGTCATCATGGGTCTATACAGGTGTTCAGTCTGTATGTGTGGTCAAGTGTAAGATACCTGATGTGGTAAGGGTCAAGGGGGGTTAAGAGATGTGGTGAGGTAATGGTTAGAGTTAAGGGGTCTAAAAGACCTGGTGTGGTAAAGGGTTTGGGGTTTTAAGAGATTTGGTGTGGAAAGGGTCAGGGTTTAAGTGATGTCAGGCAGGGCAGCCGATCAAGGCTACGGTCTACCCCACCTCCAAATCAAAGTCCTTCATAAAACGAAGAAGGTGTGGAAAGGGTTAAGGTTAAGGGATCTAAGTGATTTGGTATGATAAAGGGTTAGGGTTAAAGATTCTAAGAGACATGGTGTTGTAGAGATTTAGGACTAAAGGGTCTTAGAGACCTTATGTGGTAAAGGTGTAGGGTTTAAGGGTCTAAGAGATGTGGTGTGGTAAAGGCTTATTGTTAAAGGGCCTAAGAGACCTGGTGCGGTAAAGTGTTAGGGTTAGAGGGTCTAAGAGACTTGGTGTGATAAAGGGTTATTTTAACAATTTAAGAGACCTAGTGTGATAAAGTGTTATTAAAAGGTACTACAGGACCTGGTGTGGTAAAGTGTTATTAAAAGGGACTAAGAGACCTGGTGTGGTCAAGTGTTATTAAAAGAGACTAAGAGACCTAGTGTGGTCACCCATCAGAGACAACGAAGACGTCTGAAAACGATGAAGTTTGTAGTGGGTCTCAAGATCTGGGGTTATCTCCATATGATAGGTTTGAAACCTAACGTGTTCGAAAGGTCTTAACATCTTTATACCATGAATATTGTCGGGGCAAGCCAATGATCCTATTATGGTCACCTTTCTAATAACATAGTAATTATCTAGTAGGAATGGGTATATTCCAGCAACCAGGTAATGAGCTTTGTATTCTACGGGTGAATTAGTGTGAGTTCTCTTGGTGTGTCATGATTGCCTACAACCATAAGGAATTTTGACTTCTGACCTAGGAGGAATATTGAGAAACCTCGCTGCCTCCACCCCACCCCCAGCTATAGGAATTAGTGTCATAAAAGGTCACTCCTTGGAGAGATTTGTAACCACTTGAACTGGTCGAGTAAGTGTCGGTTAAAGTTATCTTGTCATGACTGTGTGACAGTCTTTCGTCCTAGTGTTAGTTTCCAACTGTGTACCTTTCACTATTTTGCAAGTTTTCGCATCTTCTGACAAGGTTGCTGATTAGTTGCAGGAAACCTTCGTATCTTTGCTGCACAAAACTCAAAAGTATAACAATCACTGATCTGGTTTTAATGAATTGTCAGTATAATAAACTTTTTATGAGGTTGTCTCACTAGTCTGGATACATGTTCGTTGTGTATCGAAATATACAGTAGATAAGCTTAGTAAACTGATTACGTTTTTTACTCTTGCAAGTGTTAAAAGTTTATGAGAAAGAATATTTTCAAAATAAAACGTAATACTCTTACACTAAAAAATGTTAGTACTTTTATACAAGGAATTGTAGGTATTTGTGTTTGTTTAGACACTGAACAGGTTTGACTGGAAAAACGCATTAAACTGATATGTTTCGTGTTAAGTGACCCTCATAGCAACTTGGTGTTTGATTGCATATAATTATAACGACACAAACACCGTAGGGAATTTTGTTCGATTTCCGTACCCTCGTCTTCCTGTTAAACTAAGTTTTTGATGTGTTACTTAGAAATCACTAAGTTTTTGATGTGTTACTTAGAAATCATTAGTTTCGCAGTAATGTATATTAGACGAATTAAATAACTTAGTATGTTCGGTGTGGATCTGTTCCTTTAAAAACAGACTTGTCACTAGACACATATACATATGCATATATATATATATATATATATATATATATATATATATATATATATATATATATATATATATATATATATATATATATATATATATTATATATATAACTGTACATATGTGTATATATGTATATCTTACGTACATTAGCGCTTTACATTGTACATTGTCACGTATGGTTATTCGTATTTCATAAAATTCTTCTGAAAATGTTTTAAATTCAAACTAAACAAGGTTAGACCAAATAACATGCCTGTTGCAAAATAATGGACCTAGATATAAGTTGAGCTCTGTGAACCGACATGGACTTCGTAGGACTGAATGACGTTCTTTTCAGGTGTGTTTCATTCTCCAAAAGCTCATTTAAAATCGATGGGATGAAAGAAAGTTCCTGTTCATTTTATTTTTTTCAATAGGCAGCGACCCTTGTGAAATGAATGATAATTACTGAGCCAGTTAGAAGCCGTATTTTGCTTGCAATGTGATTTGCTTTATGGGCCGTTAGGATACTTATTTGTCGTACCTGTTAAATTTTAATTCATACCAAAATTTCATATATAAGATTATTACCGATCTTGAGGGAACATTAGCAATGTAACATTCTTCGAAAATCAACAAACTTTTGCATTCACGTGCACGAAAAGGGACAAGGATATTTGTATACAATTAAATGATAAAATTGCACAAAGATAAATGAACGCCCAGAGACTATGCAAGTAGATTAATTAAGATGAACCGTAAACAAATAAATAAACGAGAATAAATTCTACAGAATTCTACCTAACGATAAATACCCCGTTAAAACAGAATGACTATAAAGAAACTGTAGTTTGGCAGCAAAAAATAAGTTAATAAACAGTCTAGCACTTAACTGACTTGTATGGAAACTTTCTTAACATGAGACATCAGCTTACAACATTCCGACCATCTTCCTAATGCATGGTAGCAATGCCAACATAATTGTGATTAAAGATAAAGAAAAGTAATGAGCTGCTTTTAAGAAAATCAGGATTGCAGTTACAGTATCTTTCCTTCACAGTTAAATTATCTTAATTTCACTGTTTCCTCTCATTGATTACACTCAAGTTTTTTGGAATTTAGACAAACTAGTTCAAAAAGTCACCATCACATTAACTGTTGCTCATGAATATTTCTGACAAAATGCTACGAGCACATCTGAGGGACAATATTTAGTCGAAACCTACGATGACATTCAGATAACAGTTAATATTGATATTGCAACTGATTCTTTTTTCCAACGTTAGTAAAGAGATTTGAGCTTAAGCAGTTGTTATATATCCAGATTGTAGTTATTTTAATTACAATAGTTATATCAAAGCACGATGAACAAGGGGTGTAATTTATGATTTTGTGGTACAGAATGGAAACAAGCATAATTGAGAAGAAAAATAATCATACGTGAGTATCTTACGTTACCGGTGAAGAGCCTAAGTAAATAACTAAAGCAGAAGAACTGACGGAAAATAAACTGTACAAAGAATGTATGAATGTGGTCGCATACACAGAAACACATACAGAGAGTTATAGCTCTATAACACAACGTCATAAATAACAGCTGTACTCTACCCCTCCATATCATCGGGATCTTTTCAATACGCGGCCTCTATTCCTTGGCGATAGCCATTTCAACATTGGAATCAGAATTTCATTTCAGCCCAACCATAAATCTGCGCCGGTTGTTGGTGCGGATGTTGGTTGTCGGCCCAGATCCCCACCGCAGCTCTCATACTCATACCCGAAGAAGGGTTACAAGAATATTAGGGTGATACCAGCCAAAAACCTCTCTCTCTCTCCACTCTCTCTCTCTCTCTCTCTCTCTCTCTCTCTCTCGATACGCGAATGAAGCATGCGCATATCTGTGACAGGGATTCCTCCTTGCGAAGATCTTTGCGAAACATGACGCCCCGTTTCTGAAATCTACTAGACAAAAAAGGGAGAATGTTCTTCAATGAGAGGGTTTTAATCATAGAGTAGATTTTTTGGCTATTGTAGCGCTGGTCAGGATTTAAGAGTTACGTTAAACACACAATGCTTCACACACACACACACACACACACACACACACACACACACACATATATATATATATATATATATATATATAATATATATATATATATATATATATATATTATATATATATATATACATATATATATATTATACCAACTGTGTATTGTGAGTGGAATTTTACTTTTAACGGAAAAAAATAAATAAAAAAAACTAAAACCTATGTAATAATACACTTTTTCACATCATTAAAAAATATATTGTGTGTAATCTATTGTAACTGAAATTACATTTCGAAAGTAAGATTATACATTAAGATTATACACTGGTCTATTACGATCTATATTGCACTGAATCACCAAACAGTTCTAGTCCTAGGTCATCAGACCAAGCTTTCATAAACCTAACCAAATCAAACGATTTGTATTGCTTGTTGAACCTGAATTATGGTGTGACAGTGAACGATATAAAAAAAGATTGTGTTGATTTGCAAATATAACTTTCAAGATAAATATTAGGAGTTAGATGGCAGGACAGAGAAGAAATGATACCAAGGAGGAAATAATGGAAGTTGTACATGTAGAGAAAACAATGAAGAAGTCCCAAATAGAAAACTAAATGAAGACATTTCGACGTCTTGCCAGAATTCGAATACGCACCCAGAATATCAGGACTAGGAAATGATCTGATTTCCGGGTACAGGTTCGAATCCTTCTGAGGATGTCGGAATTCATTTATTTGGCTTTGCGTGGACCGTTGGCCTTGTAGCAACAAGCGTATCCAGAGAGTGTGAGGGAAATGAGAAGTTAAGAGGGCATTGTGGTTATTAATAATAGCACTTATATATATATATATATATATATATATATATATATATATATATATATATATATATATATATATATATATATATATTATATGATCATTATCTTTTTGTACGTGATTTATCACACATTACCACGGTGAAAAATAAGACCAGTTTTCGACTTTATTTCCAAGCCATTGACGAAGGACTGATACAGAATATAAGAAGTCACAAATATATATACTACAGGAACAGTACTGACAAACATACACAACCGTTAGAGACTACATATCCACCCACAGGCCGGTGTCAAGGTAGGAGTGGCCTTCAAAACTCATTGGGCTAAAAATCACAATATACTCTCAGGGGAGCCCTGACACCTGTCAGGTGTGGATTGAGGTCGCCTATGGTCGGTATGTTTATCAGTATTGTCCCCTGAGAGTATATTGTGATTTTTAGCCAAATGAGTTTTGAAGGCCACTCCTACCTCTACACACTGGCCTGTGGGTGATGGACATGTAGTCTCTAACGGTTTGTGTATGTTTGTCAGTACTGTTCCTGTAGTATATATTTGTGACTTCTTATATTCTGTATCAGTCCTTCGTCAATGGCTTGGAAATAAAGTCGAAACTTTCAATCAGACCCCACCCCATCTCTTATTTTTACCCGTAGTAATGTGTGATATATATATATATATATATATATATATATATATATATATATATATATATATGTATATATATCAAAATTTTTGAGTATGCTTGTCTCTACAAAGCCTGGAATCTAAATGAAAAACCAAATTAAGAAATTTTTTGTCCTTAGAAGGATTTGAACCCATACCCATCATACCAGAACAAGGTAAAGTTCTGATATTTTGGGTACTGGTTTGAATCCTCCTGTAGATGTCAGAATTTCTTCATTAGGTTATTTATTTTGGATCTTGGGCTTTAATAGTGACAAGGCATACAGAAAACGTGAAGAAACAGAAGAATTTAAGAGAAATTGTGGATACTAGTTACTTATGTATCTGGTAAACAAGAGTTCAGTAGACTCTCTCTCTCTCTCTCTCTCTCTCTCTCTTCTATATATATATATATATATATATATATATATATATATATATATATATATATATATATATAGATATGTATATATATACATATGTGTGTGTGTTTGTAGCCCAGTAGATAGAATGGCAAGAATAGCTGGTTTCAATTCAAATCTTTTGTACTGGTTGCAACCAGGGTGGGGTAAGGCAAGGCTAGCATTTTCCTGGAGCATTATCCTGCTGACAGAAGAATTTTTACCTAAGATGGAAGAACAAAATGAAGGTGGTATTTTCATTAAGAGAGGAAGCTAGGTCGACTAGCATCGAACAGGGTAGTATTTCATGACAGGCAAGTGTTTCCCCTCTGTACAATTGAAATACCAATTCCTTTGGTGGATGGCCATAAAGATGGAATATTGTAATATGAGTTAGGAGAAGATGTAGTATTGGTAGATGTATGTTTCAATAACCAATCTGGTAACCATCTTGGCCTTGTATTCACAGCTGTTAACAGGGGTTGTATCTTGTGGAGTAGGTTTGCCAGTGGGCTCATCTGATCATTGTTTGATTGAAGTTAATGTGGAGGTGGATCAGGTTGTTCCTGACATTAGCTTTTCAGGAAAGGTGTACTTGTATTCACTGTGATATTATTGAGCTCAGGTGGAGCGATATATGTAGAAGTACAAGTATTATTGAGCATTTAAATGATCATCTTAAAACTAATATTAAGAGGTGAATTCTTTCTAAAATCCTCAAGTTTCATCGTAAAGGTAAGCCATGGTTTAATGCTGTAGGCCAGCTTGCTTACCATGGAAAACAAGAAGCTTATCATTTAAGGAGGAACAATCAATCAGACTTTCTGTGGCATAATCTTACTAAGCCTACAAGTCAAGCTCAGGTTGTCTATGAGAGAGCTGAGAGAGCTTGTGGTGAGGTTGTGAAGAGATCTTGCTCTCCAGGGGTGATGATCATAAGTGGTGGTCTACCCTCAAGTTATCAGTCTTTGGAGTTGATTCAAGCATGCCTTCCCTTGCAGGAGCTGATAGAACTGCTGTATACAAAAGGCAGAAGTTTTGTCTCAAGTCTTTGCGAGCAAACAGTGTGGTGAGTCTTTTGTGTTGACTCAGCCATGCTTTCCAGAGTCTAAGTTGTGTTCATTGGCCTTTCAGTACTAGAGACATCAAAACTTTGCCAGTGTGCCTTGACAGTTATGGCGACATAGACCCTAACAGGATCTCTGCAACCTTTTTTAAAAGACTGCTGATTTCATTGTAGAATACTACGGTTTTCAAGGGATTAGTTGATTTGCAGGTTTTCCTTCTATTTAGTGGAAGGGAAACATTACTGAATTACCTAAGGAAATAAGTCCGTCCTCATGCCCCTCTGAATATAGGCCAGTTTCAATTACCTGTGTTTTATCTAAGGTTTTTGGGAAGCTGCTCTCTAATCATCTTTGCAGGTTTGTTGAAGATAATAACCTGCTACCAGCAGTACAGTTTGGGTTTTATAAAGACCTCGTTAGTTGTGATGCACTTTTCTCAAAATCCACCCTCTTACAGAGTGCTCTTAATGAGGGTGCAGAGGCATGCATGGTTGATCTGGATTTTAGTGCAGCCTTTGACCATGTGAATCATGAAGCACTTGTCTGCATGCTAAGACTAGTGGGAATTGGTTAATCTTGTATTGATATTTTAAATGCATTTTTAATAGGTAGAAGCCAAAGGGTCCGGGTTGATAGCCATTATAGTAATTCTATTGATGTCATTTCAGGTGTTCCTCAAGGTAGTGTTCTTGCTCCTTTGCCATTTATTATTTATCTGTACTATTGACATGGCAAGGTCTCGAGGACGACCTGACTGCATACGCCAATAAGGCCACTCTTCTAGCTGTTGTTCCTTCTCCCCACTTTAGGTCTGTGGTTGCAGAATCCTTGAACAGACATCTGGGACGTATTCTTGAGTGGAGTAGGCTTTGGGGCATGAAGCTTAACCCTTCTAAAACTCAAAGTATGATAGTTAGTCGATCCAGAATAATTTTTCCTTTGCATCTTGATTTACATGTAAATAGTACGGTTTTAAATATCAGTGACTCTTCTAAGATTTTAAGTGTAACTTTTGATAAAATATTGATTTTTGAGAAGCGTATGTGTAATATTGCTTCTTCCGTTTCTCAAATAGTTGGTATCATGATGAAATATTTTAGAATGTTTTGGGATGAAGCTTTTTTATCTAAAGTGTTTAAACTTCTCTTCCGCCTTGTTTGGAGCACTGTTCTCCATTGTGGTCTTCAGGCGCTGACTCTCATCTCAAACTCATCTCAATCTCATCTTGGATAAAATTATGTCATCATTAAAGTTCATTTTGCTAACTCTTAATGTTGAGCTCATTATGTTTGTTGCATAAAATGTACGACAATGGCAGACATCCTTTGCACTCTTCTTTACCTGACCTAGCTGTTTTTGTTTGCAACACTAGGCAGACTGCTGCTGCACATAGTGTGTCATTCTCTAGCTCCAGGTTTAATGCTCCTCAGTTTGCTAGGCGTTTTCTCTTTACAACTGAAATGTGGAATGGTTTGCCAAGTGCGGTTTGGGGATCATCTGGTCTCCAAATATTCAAGCGAGGAGTAAATTCATTGCTGCTCTCCGATGAAGTCTCCTGAATATCAGGTGTATCAGTTTTATTTTCTATTCCCTCATATTTATTTATTTATTTATCACCTTTTCCTATAACTTTTTTCTCTCTTCAGGCTGATTTTTCTTTGGAGCCCTCTTGGGTTTTTAGTCTGTTGACCCTGTCCATAAGGGTCTCTACCTGATAATTTAAAGAAAGAAAGAAAGGAAGAGAGATTATAATCTTGTTTTGTCCGCATGCGGTACCATGAATTCTGGCTTTTGGAGACAAAAGCAGCACTCCTTATATGGAAATCAAACAGAAAAGTTCTTATGTCAGGTTACCAGAAACTAAAATAAGTTAACCAAATCATGGACAGTGTTTGGGAAGAGGGAGGGAGTTTAGTTTAATATAGGTATAAACAGTAGACATTGGAAGTATTAGATGTGACGATAAAAAAAAACCGTGGAGAGTCATCAACACCTCCATCATGGTGTGGAAGGCAGTCACTTGGTATTATGTAAATTGGAGATTCTTATATATGTAACTTCAGCCTGTGGGTGAGAAAATAAAAACTTTTGGAAAGTTATAAATAAAGAAGCGACATCCTGAGAATTCGGTGAATGAATGTGTAGACAGAACAAAGTCTTTTCAGTTGCTGGGGGAATGCATTTATCTGACATTACCATTTTAACCTAGCAATTGCAGTTGCCCAATAACAAGTGCACAGGACACGCTTCTCAATCATCACTACGACTTTAAAACAAAACTTATCTGTAAACACGGGCTAAGTTTAGCATTTAAAATATAAGATCAGCGGAGCTGCATAGCAACAGCATTAATTGGCACATATGTTGCTAAGATTCAGTATGCATAGAATGGAAGGGGCCTGTCTTCTCAAACAGATTGGATTGTCTGTAGCTAAGTTCTCAGCCTTCTCCCCTTATAATACACTCTCTTGACATCATGTGTCCTTAATTGTAGTATACTAGTTTTTAACAGCAGACCATTTGTTAGGAATGACTAATTGCATCTCTGGAAACAAGAACAATTTCACTGTTTTTACTGTTTATGATATGATTTATAAGGAAAACATGTGGGACCGTGGATCACTTAAGGTAGAGTTGTAAACGACACATTGTCCTGCGCTGTTATATCACTATATTCATCTTGCCAAGGAAATCACGATATAATGAGTTCTCATTTGTATGTCTAGTTTCCAAGCAAATGTACAGTATGTCAGCAGTTAAGGAGGGAGTCTTACCCACACATCTTGAGCCACTTATACTCGTATGTGGCCAGTATTATAACTAATTCAAATGGCCATGGGTACGTGAAACTAATCTTTTTTTTTCCGCTCACTAGAAGACTGTGACTGTTTACACATCAGTGTTGAGGGAGGATAAATAACACCATGCCTTGATATTGATGTTCAAGGAAAGTAATTTATGAAATTGCAGTGAATAGGAAGCTTAAGTACCTTGATAGATTGATTTATGAAAATTTGGATATATGCAGTCAAGCTCTGGGAGACTCAGCCATTAAGAGCTTAAGTGAAATGAGGGAGCTGGAGTGGTTGGACAGCAAAGCGGAAGAAAGGAAGTGTGAACAAAAGTAAAGAAAAACGCTGAAAACTGGGTATAGCTAGGGGCCGAAAGGATGCTGCATACGACCTTTAATACTACCCTCAGTATACCACGTGAGGTGCACTGACGGCGCTAACCCCCTAGGGGGCTTGGGATCCTTTATTTCGGAGGCGTGTTTCAAGAACAATATCAGTAGTTTAACATGTCTAGTTAAGTGTAGAGCGCCTGGCACCCATCGAACATGATATTAATTTCACCTGTCGTAATGTGTAATAAATGAATTACGTGCTAAAGTGATTATAATATATATATATATATATATATATATATATATATATATATATATATATATATATATATATATATGTGTGTGTGTGTGTGTGTGTGTATGTATATAATTTTGTTCCTCGAAGAGTATAAAATTGCAACTTCCATATTTCTTAACGTCTATAAAATGATAATATTGTGTGTCTCTGGAACGTATAAGAAAGGCATATTTGTACTTCACATCCTGATATAAAAATGACATTATATACAGTATAGATATATATATATATATATATATATATATATATATATATATATATATATATATATATATATATATATATATATATGTGTGTGTGTGTGTGTGTCTGTGTCTGCCTGCCTGTCTGTCTGTGTATGGTAACTTTTATTTGAATATACTCTCCTTTCGATAGCCTATTCAGTTCTGCTTAGAAAATATGGTCTGATTGAGGAGTTACTGCAATTCTTAGCCACAAGAAAGTAATTTCATGAAACCACAGACAGCATTAGTATAAGGAAGCTCCTTTCCTATGACCAAAGGACATAGTATGACTTACCGAAAATCAGTTTGGTTAAGCAACTAACTTTTACTAGTAACTTATCCGGACTATGAAACATTTCATTCAGGTGCAAATGATTTAACAAACCATTTTATGCTATCCACATGAATGACGGTAATATTCCAGTTTGTTATTATGGCGTACAAAAAGTGGCAAACAAACACACAACCAGGCGCCCATCAACTGCTATGAAGGCTTGAAGCGAGGCGGAGAAATTTAAATGAAAATAACAAGTTGTTTATTATTCACTCTCACTTTTTCGTTCTCTGATCAGCTAAATGATAATAAATGACAGCGTTCTAATTAAATTCATCGACTGTGATCGCGTATATAATTATCGATAATGGGTCCACATCTTAAATTTCATAATTATCTGTCGTTAACTTTGAAAATATAACCGGAATTTATGGCTCTGGTGTAATAATGACTCAAGTTAATGATGCTCTTAGCGCTTATTTGGTGCATTCTGTCCAGGTGTTGCCGATTACACGGAAGCTGCTTTAGGTGTTTTTACGGATACTTCACGCTTACTCTATAACCGAACTATGACGTCTCTTCGTATGAGTGCGTCAGCTCTTGGCTTCTTCTGTAATCCTCTGAATCTAATTGTTGCAAGGCATAAAAATGTCATTTTTATATCAGGATGTGAAGTACAAATATGCCTTTCTTTTACGTTCCAGAGACACACAATATTATAATTTTATTGACCTTAAGAAATATGGAAGTTGCAATTTTATACTCTTCGAGGAACAAAAATTTTGTCTACATAATTTGTAACAAAACGGGTGAGATCCGTATTCCTGGCTAAGTGATGAGATGTCCAAATGAAGGCGATTTATTTTCTGTCTTACGCTAAGTTGATTCTTATATCGAATATGCTTCCTTGTTACCCGTGAATGCATCTCTTATTTCTTCTTCATATAAGTCCGCTCTTGTATATTGATAAATATCGAAAACCAGTGGATCTGCACTTGTCGCATCTTGCGTTGCTAAACTGTAAAATGCTCAGCGTTCATAGTAAGATGATGATCGCTGCCGGTATTAATTGATCTGTCAGAATTTTGTTTGAAGTCATTTTGAAACTAATATAATTTAGAGATTAAATGAAAAAATATTAATATAAAAATTCTGTTGAAGGTTACTTACTCTTATGTTTGTTGGATTAAATAGAAGTCTACTAGCTTTAAATCCAGTTGTGCTACTATTCATCCATTGTTAATTATCAAATGGAAAACTGTTACCAATATGTAAGAACAAAGTTAATCTAGTCTGCAGGGTTTTAATCCTAAATAGGTATGAAATGATATATCTTTTCCTGATGTGTATCAAAATAACATTTCCGTTTAGGGAACTTGGAAAAAATATCCGTATGGGTTCATTACCGCGCCCTGGTACCCGAACGGTCAACAGTTCGTCCGATTCCATAACGGTAGGTTGCCAGTGTACGATAGCGAAGTCTTCAGACAAATTTTCCTCTCGTCTTTTATCATAAATTCAGTACATATTTTTTCAGTTTGACATACCATTTTCCCTTTGCGTTGAAAGTAATGTTATGCCAGTCTCAAAAGTTCATGAGTGCAAACTGTATTACTCACAGGCCAGTCTGCATCCTTCCTGTGCATTCTTAGATTATTGAAAAGTTTGTTTTAAGCCTAAGTGTAAATAACTTGTATATTAACATTGCTTCCTGATGACTGCTAGGTATATAACGCATATCAAGGCACTTACTACACTCTTCCTTGTTTTATTTTTTTTTTTTAAATACAAGCTTTATAATAGAAATGAAAGTAAAATGGTAAAACTTTGAGTCTTGCACTGACAATCAAATTTACATAAAGCTGCGTTAACTTATCCTTATCGTAGATATTTAAGAACTGTATAGCTAGGTAGCAGGTGATATATATAAATCCTCATGGATCTAATAAACCAGCAGCATAATTGGTTATGGCCCCGTAGGCGGGTAGCGCCGTCAGTGCACCTCATGCGGTGCACTGTAGGCATTACTTAAGGTTCTTTGCAGCGTACTTTCGGCCCCTAGCTGCAACCCATTTCGTTCCTTTTACTGTACCCCCTTTCATATTCTCTTTCTTCCATCTTACTTTCCACCCTCTCCTAACAATTGATTCATAGTGCAACTGCGAGGTTTTCCTCCTGTTACACCTAAACCTTTTACCGTTTCAGATGAGTGATACTTCAACCTTATTATTTATTAAATTTACTTCTATCTTTGATATTGTTAACTGTAGATCTCTTTTGTGTTAACCGCGTAGCCTAAGTGTTGGAAGATTTACACATGATCTCATTAATTTTTTAAAGTAATCGACTGCAGTTGTTGTTGATGGTTCAACAAGATAGTGTCTTCTGACTCTTGATGTGTTGAGTCTTAAGTGGCTATATGATTGGTGTCCTAGAAAATAAGATTTGACAATATGCAGATGATGCCTCTTTTGTTGAAGTTATTCGCTCCCCAAAATGCAAAATGAATTTAATGCCACCCTTTATGGATATCAGATACTGTTCAGTATGTGGTGTAGTCATCTAAGGATAAGAGGTAACACTCAATCAAAACAGGAGACTTAATTAGCAAATCCTTTACCATGCTTTAGAAAATTAAGTATTGTTCGCAAGTCCTCCTTTTCCTGGAGTTGGTGGTATTAGCTACTTGTTTAAAATTTTTATTGTCATTTCTGGGATATTGTTTTCCTTTCCGAATATCAGAGAAAATGTTTCGAACTGGTAAGATCGTCGGCTGCAGATATCCTGTGTGGCCGTTTGCCATAAACTCGTATTTCACAAGGAAATACTTGCTAGCGCCTTCAAAGCCCCAAGATGTACAGAGCTATTTTCTTTGCAGAAAGATTCTGCATTTTATTGAGGTTCCGCTATACCTGAATGACTGGCTTTTGCATTTTGTTGAGGTTCCACTATATCAGACTGACTGGCTTTTACATTTTGTTGAGGTTCCACTATATCAGACTGTCTAACTTTTGCATTTTGTTCAGGTTCCATTATATCAGACTAGCTTTTGTTTTGTTGAGGTTCCACTATATCACACTGACTGGCTTTTGTATTTTATTGAGGTTCCACTATATCAGACTGACTAGCTTTTGCATTTTGTTGAGGTTCCACAATATCAAACTGACTGGCTATTGCATTTTGTTGAGGTTCCACTATATCAGAGTGACTGGCTTTTGCATTTTGTTGAGGTTCCACTGTATCACACTGTCTAGCTTTTGCATTTTATTGAGGTTCCATTATATCAAACTGACTAGCTTTTGCATTATGTTGAGGTTCCACTATATCAGACTGACTAGCTTTTGCATTTTGTTAAGGTTCCACTGTATCAGACTGACTGGCTTTTGCATTTTATTGTGGTTCCACTATATCGGACTGACTGGCTTTTGATTTTGTTGAGGCTCCTTTATATTACAACGTCTAGCTTTTGCATTCTTTTGAGATTCCAGTTAATCCCATTGACTGGCTTTTGCATTTTGTTGAGGTTCCACTATATCAGAATAACTGGTTTTTGCATGTTGTGGAGGTTCCACTGTATCAGACTAACTGGCTTTTGCCTTATGTTGAGGTTCCAGTCTATGACGCTGAGTAGCTTTTGTATTTTGTTGAGGGTTCTGCTATATCAGACTGACTAACTGGCTTTTGCTATTATTGATGTTCCACTATGTCAGACTGACTAGCTTTAGCATTTTGTTGAGGTTCCACTATATCGGACTGACTGGCTTTTGCATTTTGTTGAGGTTTTGCTATATCAGACTGATTGGCTTTTGCATTTTATTGAGGCCCCACTATATCACACTGATTGGCTTTTGCATTTTGTTGAGGTTCCACTATATCAGACTGACTGGCTATTGCATTATGTTGAGGTTCCACTGTATCAGACTGACTGGCTTTTGCATTTTGTTGAGGTTCCACACTATCCGACTGACTGGCTATTACATTTTGTTGAGATTCCACTATATCAGATTGACTGGCTTTTGTATTTTGTGGAGGTTTCGCTATATCTGACTGACTGGCGTTTGTATTTTATTGAGGTTCCACTATACCAGAATGACTGGCTTTTGCATTTTATTGAGGCTCCACTATAACAGACTGACTAGCTTTGCATTTTGTTGAGGTTCCACTGTATCAGACTGACTGGCTTTTGCATTTTGTTATGGTTCCATTGTATGATACTGACTGGCTTTTGCATTTTATTGAGGTTCCACTATGTCCCATTGACTGGCTTTCGAATTTTGTTGAGGTTACGCTATATCAGACTGACTGGCTATTGAATTTTGTTTAAGTTCCACTGTATCAAACTGTCTAGCTTCTGCATTTTGTTGAGGGTTCCGCTATGTCTCACTGACTAGCTTTTGCATTTGTTGAGGTTCCACTATATCAGAATGACTGGCTATTGCATTTTGTTGAGGTTCCACTATATCAGCCTGACTGGCATTGCATTTTTTGAGGTTCCACTATATCAGACTGTCTAGCTTTTGCATTTTGTTGAGGGTTCCGCTATATCACACTGACTAGCTTTTGCATTTTGTTGAGATTCTGCTATATCAGACTGTCTAGCTTTTGTATTTTGTTGAGGGCGCTGCTATATCAGACCGACTTGCTTTTGCATTTTGTTGAGGTTCCACTGTACCATGCTGACTGGCTACTGCATTTTGTTGAGGTTTCTCTATATCAGAATGACAGGCTGTTGCATTTTGTTGAAGTTGCATTATAACACACTGATTAGCTTTTGCCCTATGTCGAGGTTCCACTATATCACAGCGACAAGCTTTAGCATTTTGTTGAGGGTTCCACTGCATCACGCTGACTAGTTTTTGCCTATTGTTGTGGTTCCATTGCATCACACTGACTGGCTTTTGCATTTTGTTGACTAGTTTTGAATTTTGTTGAGGTGCCATGATGTCTTTCGTTCTCTTTGTCGTCGAATTACAGAGGTCTTCCTGGTACTGTTACTAATGTTGCTACCTTCGTGTTAAAGAAAGAGAGCAGTCATTCATGTAAAGCTAATACTGCTGAAGTGATTGTGCAGGAAAAGATAGTCATTTGGTCTAATCTCAGGGGATTTAAGACTGAAACTACTATGAACTTTCGGCTAATAATTCTAGTTCTGCATATACAAATAACCTTAGTAGACACGATATGAAATAAGAAAAAATTGGTGGAAGAATCTATTAGAACTAAACAACTCTTTCCAACTGAAAGAGGCACTATTTTTAATGAATCATATATAATTAGAAATGGTTTCTGTTTTAATAAGCAGTTGTTTAGTTCCAACGAATTTTTTCATCTCTTCTTGTTTATTTCTTATTGCATCTGCTAAGTTTATTTCTGAATTCAGAATTAGAATTCTTCTTTGTCCAAAGTAAGTTAAGTCATATAATAATGCATCAGGAAAGCAAAGAATTAGAAAATTAATCTCTAGCAGGGCACCTGGCACAGGAAGAGGCCTACCTTGAATAGCAGTTATGCTGGCAACCGCTGGAAAACAAATGAGACAGAAAAAAGTTAGCTACCAAATTACCCATTTTCATAAGCTCTCTGACAGTAACGCTTGGTATTTTGGTTATGAAATTCATCATAATTTATCCTATCTATTATTTTGTTGTGTAGGAGAAACATTAAACTACATTCAAAATGAGGAGGTCGTCTTGGAGATGCCATTGTAGTTAACTTTGTAAAAATTAGTGCCGAGAACATTCAGAATTTCTTGGTGGGATCTAAATCCTGCATTCGTCAAAACAGGACTCTCTCTCTCTCTCTCTCTCTCTCTCTCTCTCTCTCTCTCTCTCTCTCTCTCTCTCTCTCTCCTTTCGTCCCCGCACCTTTTGTGCAGAAAAAAAGAGCAAGGTTTGTTGCCCCTATAACTTTAAATCGGTCGTTTTAGGTCACCAACAAATTTTCTCAACGAAAATGTTCCAACGGGTTAATGGAGGCCTAAATGTAAAGGCATCATAGCAAGCTTCCGCAAGGTCACTTTGTCTCACCTAAAGGACCTGTTCCTTTCCATCCTCTCCCTCTTTCTCTCCTCCCCCCCATCCCACCCCCCCAAACCCACCCTTCCTGGTCCCCGCTTATTTCGCCATCTTCCTTCTCTTCTTCCTCCCTTCCCTTCATCCTCTTCCTTCCTGAGACTTCCCCGGTTTCCTACTTAGCAAGGTATATAGGAGCATAATGAAAAATGAGGGTGATAAGGATATATATCAGATGAGGCGGTGGATAATTCAAGGTTTCCATTATGTCATAATGTAAGTTAAAAGGTGAAAAAGGGGCGAGGGAGAGAGACTCTTCCAGGAGAACGCTAATGGACGATGTCTATATAAACAAGATGTGTTGCATAGTTTCAGGGAAAGGCGAATATATGCTGGGGGGAAAAACCCACACGTACACCATGGTGCCAGAATTAAAAACTATTTTTAATTGCTTGTAAATTATTATAGATGAGTGACCTAACCCAGTCTTATAGCATCGAGATTTTGAAGACATTCTTTGGGTAATAACAGGAGTCTATATAGTTCAATTAATCTTTTATTTTTAAATTCATAGCCAAGTTCTTGAAAATTCTTAAAGTTATGTTTAATGTTAATGTCTTGTTAACAATCAGTTCCGATTTGAAGAATGTTCTTGTTTGGACTATAGCTTATTACTGCAGGGCTTACTTTGTCCTTCCCAAATTCAGGAAAAATTATACATGTATGAATGCTTTCTAGACAGTTGAACAGTTCCAGAAAAATACTTATTCTTTAACAATAAACACGTGATATACTACTTCACTGAATATAATAAAACAATTACCGATAAGCGCGTCAGTAATCCATATATCTTGAATTCTCATCATTGTCTATTATTTCCATAAAAGTATGTGGGATAAATAAGAAGAATAGAATTAATCCTGAGATGACTTAAACCCATAAAGCTATTTACCACCTCTTACCCAAGATCATTCAGCCACGACCCCTCTATAAAAAAAAGGAGGAAAAATCCCAAATCACAAACGGAATCAGTCGAAAGAATCCAAATACATCAACAACCTCTCCATGATTTGTTTACTCTGCCCCGAGCGACACAGCACGACCCCGAGACACGGCTCAAAAATCTAAGGTAAACATCCTCCCCGTTTCATTTCCCGCTTTAGCCCTTCTCTCGTGGCTTTGAGCATAGGAGCTAAGAGGGGCGAGAGGAAGAAAGAAAAGTGGGGAGCGGAGAAATGGGAGGGAACAGCACGAGGAATGGGATGATACAGGGAGGATGGAGATTAAACTGAAAGTGAAAATCGAGAAGAGGGTGATGAAAAGTCGGCTACAGGCTAGGATTCTGAAAATGATCAGCACATGTAAGGGTTAGGATGGACTGATGAAATCGGATTTCAAGGTAATTTTGGGAGATGAAGGAGATCCGCATAGCTTAATGTACATTTTGCACTGGGAAATTAAGTGCTTTGAGGGACAGACTGATCTATGGGTGATAAGATCTCATAGACTCCTCGTTATTCCTGATTATGTTTAAATATTTTATGTTTATGATCTCGAGAATCAACTGTCAACATAGTCATTGGCAAGAAAGGTAAAAATTTTACCCTCTTATTCATCAAATAACATCACATACCTCTTATATCTTTTAAGAATAATTTGCATAAGCATGGGAATCTCTTATAAAAAGAATCCCCTACAGAATACTATATAACAAATCTAGAGAAAAAAAAAAAATTATCACCAAGAGGGTTAAAGAATTCATGATTTGGTCCTCATCTTTTACAGGCTTTTTTTTATTCAGACCAGCATAACACACTAATAAAAAACACACAAGGGCTTTTAGCGCAGGAAGAATAAGGCTCTAACAGCAAGGGCTCAGGGGACGAGAAGCAGTCGTCGTCACCTTCGAGGAACAACGACCTCGAGAAAGAAAAATGGTTGGCGTCGTTGCTGCTTGATGGAGCTCCTACAGAAACGCTTTCGCCGCAGTGTTACTTTTGTCTATTTATGTATTCACTGATTTATCTTGTAAGGGAACATTTATAATACTTTACGTTTCCTTTAACGAATAGTCTCGTTTTTTTTTTTTTTACGACACTTTTTTTCAGGAGTCATTGTACGGCTTTCGCACTACTGTAAGGAATTTCAAAATGTTTCATAAACATTGAGCAATTTCCGTCGTCTGTTTCCTAAGTTTTTATCCACTCAGGAGCAAAGTAGATGACTCTGCCCTGTACACTTAGATGTCTATTACCCTTGGTAATCTTTCAAACCCAGGTGAACTTTGATCAATTCATCCCTTAACTCAAGTGGGCGACTGGCTTTATTCTGTGTAGTTTAAACAACGACTTACGGCCACTTCAAGTAAAAGTTCTCCTTTTGAATGCAGGGAACCTTGCAATATTTCCGTTTGTTATAACCTACATCCCAATGGACATGACTAATTTTGGTTCAAAAATTTCCGTACCTTTTTCAAAATTGGAAATGATACTAAGGATAATGGAAAAATATCTTTTATGCGAAAGCGTTTCATTTGTATGATTAAGATCAGTCTCGGATTATAGTTGGCGTGTAATTAATTTAGTCGGAATCACAGTCTATCAGTATATCATATTTACACTATAGAATAAGAGAAAAGGACAAAAACGGAAATAGATTGCTTAATCAACCGCTTCTTCTTCTTCTTCTTCTTCTTCTTCTTCTTCTTTCCTTGAACTGTTTTTTTCCAGTATGTAATACCTCCCAATACAAATAAAAAGTATTCGTTTTAATTTAGTTGAAACAGAGCGCAACTTTCTAATAATGCTAGATTCTTATCATCTTCATTCATTTTACTACTCCATGTAATGCAATCAGCAATATAGGTCGGTCCCCCCACGCCCCGTGGTGTTACAGAGAAATATTTTTTCAATTGATAAAACTTCTGAGCTGATCACTTAAAAAGAGATAACGAAACTTTGTGATATTCGCTGTTGAGACAGGCATGTTCTTTGTTCATGAATCATTGATTGTTATTGTCAATGTTCTCTGTGAATAAATCGTTTTTGAAGGCTAAAGGTCATATTAAACGGTCTTTGTATGAGTGAAGAGGGTGAGTGAAATTTTAAATAAATGGAATTGATATCGACAACAGGTCTTTAAAATAATTAAATAATGTTTATTCTTCTTGAATGCATGGATATGTCCTCAGTAAGTATTAGAAAGAAATTTGTAGTACATACATGTATATATATATACATATATATATATATGCACATACATACATACAGGTACATACATACACATATATACGTATGTATGTAGTATATATATATATATATATATATATATATATATATATATATATATATATATATATACATATATATATATATATATATATATATATATATGTATGTATATATATATACATACTACATACATATATATATATATATATGTGTGTGTATGTATGTACTTGTATGTATATATATGTATGTATGTATGTAGTATATATCACATATATGTGTGTGTATATATGTATATTTATATATAGTATATATATACAATATTTATATATATATATATATATATATATATATATATATATATATATATACTCGTATATATATATACATACATACTTATATACGTATGTGTATAATATAATCAACCAAGTGGCTTACTTAAAGAAAGTGTCACAACAAAAGCTTCTTCATATACCGGGACACGCGCTATGCCATTCACATGTGTCTTGCGCATCTTGGACATTAAGGCCCTTCCTTTCTTTCTCCTATTCAGATTTAGCTGTCCAGCACTTTCTAGGTCTCTTCCCTCCTTTTTTTCGCAAGCCTGTTGCCTTACGTTCTCTCCACATGATCAGACCATCTCCAAACACCCTGATCCATCCTCTCACCTTTGCTATACTCTTTGCCTTGTTATGTATCCCCACATTTTTCCATCTTTCGAAGTCTTCTACCATATATACTGTACACAACAATATTCACATTTAACATTAACATTTCACTTCCTTGTTTGCTTATTCTGAGACTCACCATCCTTCATTATATTTGCCTGTAGATACCTACGCAAATGCACTTCTTCCATTCTTCCACCATCCATATTAACATTTATTGCCTCATCTTTCTGGTTTCCCTTGATCTTCAAAACCTTATTCAGTTTCTCCATTTACAAACTCTTTTACTAGTTTATGCAGTTTCTCTTACAGTTTTCAAACACTAGCCACCCCAGAATTATTTTCATATCCTTTTACATATTTCACAGCTTTATACCTACCTGCATCTTCAGTTCCCTAACTTCTTTG
>NC_089741.1:63525963-63535963 GCF_040412425.1 Macrobrachium rosenbergii
TATATATATATATATATGTGTGTGTGTGTGTGTGTGTGTGTGTGTGTGTGTGTGTGTGTGTGTGTGTGAGTGTGTGTACTCCTGCAAGTGTGAATAACATTGAGAGATTCGAATGACAAAGCAATCATACGACTTGATTCCCGAAATTATTCTTCTAAGTATATTACATTTAAAGAATACATTCGAGTACAAAAGCCTCGGAACCCATAACCTTTCACATTAGGTTAACAAGCCATTCCTCACGCAGCTGGAACCATTCGAGTACTTGTTGTATAAGGTGTATGTTATTAACCTAACTTGCTTTTGTGTACGTGAAACATAGCATTTATATGTTACTTTCATTGGAAAGATACCGTAAGTAGTTAGATAAAAAATCGTATTTTTATCCTTAATAATAATAATAATAATAATAATAATAATAATAATAATAATAATAATAATAATAATAATAATAATAAAAAATAATAATAATAATAATAATGCGGATTGTGATGGCTAGATGATCATAGAGCAAAATATACAATTATATTTTGTTAATCAAAAAAATACTTTTTTTCCACTAAGGTAACATTTTTTGGTTAATCGTGGCAGTAAGGGATTGCCATCTTCCAAATAGTCTGAAAGTCAAGGTCACTTTGAGTTGTCAGTATCCTTGGTGAACAGTTAAAGGTATCTTTTTGTTGATAATGGACGAACGTAATAAATGAATCTACAGGTACGTAAGACACTGAGAGGAAATACTCTAAAAGTTCAACTGAAATCGAACAGCCAATGTTGACGAGGAAAATTCCGTTTAAAAGAACTATTTACTGATTATTTTGTTTGTTTACTTTGTAAGTTACATAAAGAAATTTACTGGAGAGAGAGAGAGAGAGAGATCAGTTAGTACACAACTGTTATACAATTAGTGGACAATTAATGTCTCAGTTATTTGTTCGGTGATGACAGCCAAAATGGTCAGGTTATCTAATCGTTTCTGGAATGTTGACATTAATGGGGCTGCACTCAAGGATACACTTGTTCTCATATTTCTCGCTTCTAAACATGTGATTTCGGTGGTACGCAATGGCTAAACATTTCTTAAAAATCCCTGGTCATATTCAGTAAGCAAGTACCCCGCAGGGGGTTAGTGCCGTCAGTACACCTCACGTGGTGCACTGTAGGCATTACTTTAGGGTTATTGCAGCATCCCTTCGGCCCCTAGCTGCATTCTCTTTCATTCCTCTTACTGTACCTCCGTTCATATTCTCTTTCTTCCATATGACTTTCCACCCTCTCCTAACTATTGTTTCGTAGTTCCACTGTGAGGTTTTCCTTCTATTTCACCTTTCAGAGCTGATGACCTCATAGGTCCCAGTGCTTGGCCAATGGCCTAAGTTCTATATTCAGTTCTATCAGTAAGCAAATAGATAAGAATATTCTAGCTTAATACAAAATGAAAAAGAAATTTAGAGGTATTTTGATAAATCAATAAAGAACATGGAATCACCATCGAGAAGTTTTATTGATGATTACTCAGGTTTAGTATGAAATGAATTTATCTTTTGGTTAATGATAAGACCATCAGTAGACTTTCCTCTGTCTCAATTTCTTTCACTGATGTGACCTTACTTGATTTGGGCAACTGTTTTGCCCGTCTTGGTTTCCCACGAAAGTTAATATGCCTACACGTTCACATTTGGATTGGAAAGCATTACGAAACGTAAGTATGCGTGAAAGTTTCCTCGTGTTATCCAGTTGTAACAAATTATAACAAATACATCAAAAGAGAAATTTCCATTTTATACGTATAAATATCAATATAAAGATGAGTGTATGACTCAGGCTTTATAATAAACTTAATTATATCCTACTATGAATGTATATTTACTACGGAAATGAAGACAGTAATCTGTAATAATAAACATAATGAAATAATTGACAAAAGACTCATATAGGTCGCTAGCTCCAGTTCAAAGTAAATACGCGACTGAAAAGGTAAAGTCACCTACCATACATTTGGTTACTGTGAGGAATTTGCACTTTGACATTTCAGTTAAGAGATAGATTGAAAGCTATAGTGTTCTGTTTGTGTATGTTAAAAATGAGCAGATTTCGGTAGATATTTTTTATGGAGAGGTCAATTAAACAATACATATGAGTGAAGTAAGTGCACATCAGTCAAGCTGTTACAGCAAAGAAAAAATTTCACATTTTACCCTGAAGCAGATGTTCTACGGAAGGCTGGTCGTTAGTGCTATACACTCTGTTGTCAAACACGAAATGCTGTAAATTTCAACATGATAACTGCTTCTCTGCAACAAAAAGTCAGATGAACAACGTAAGATCATGATACCTCTTGCACTAGTATTCAACTTTGTTAGATATGTTAAATAAAGACTGAAATGAAGAGAGTATCATAATTCAGCAATGATCATTTCCACAACATATGTAAAGATGTCCTGACTCGTTCTTCCCCCCGGGTGTTAAGGAGGTGTCCATGTTCCCTATTAACAGCAGGCGGCAATCAGTTATAAATCTCCAAAGAGGCGACGGGCATCCTGGCGAGGGCAAGTTTAATTAAGAGGAACAGAGTCAACTGATGTTCTAATTATGATGAATTCGGCGTCCTTCACGCTTGATTCGCGGATTATACCGACGCCTGAGTGACACCAGTCGAGCGTAAGGAGAAACTGATCGCAAGTATAAACATACTCATTTAATCTCCTCTCATTACGACGGTCGCATATAAATATATATATATATTTATTCCCTCCCTCCTTCCGAGGCAGTGTTCAACATGTGAGAAAATGGAGGACTCTCTCTCACTCCTACCACTACGTGAGGAAGGAAGGGAAGTTAACGACAGGAAATTACCTACATCATTCACATTAAGGTCTCCTCTCTCTCTCTCTCTCTCTCTCTCTCTCTCTCTCTCTCTCTCTCTCTCTCTCTCTCTCCTTAAAGGCTTGTGTTGGATAATAACAAGCAATATACTCTAAAACTAATTTGCAATATCAAATTAGAATTTTCTGTACTATAAGTATTTCTGAATCCTTACACAGTTAAGCAAGGAAATATCATTTTACTTCCTTTTTCTGTAGAATGCAGCAACGCAAAATTAACCTAGTCAAGGTAACGTCACATAAAGTCGTAGTTTTAGAAAGCGAGAAAATCTGAGTGTATCACGTATGGCAATAATTTTCCGGCCATCCTCTCGTATAACATCAAGAAATATCATATAATTGACCATGCCTTGAAAAGGTTTTATTGTCAAGACTAAAGACAGCGATGTGGTACCCCTTAAAATAGCTACGGATGTAATGATGTGCAATGCTTTCTGCTTATGCTGTCACGTCCTAAATTGTAAAGCAGGTATGTAAGAGTTGGAGATATGAGCTTCAGTGCATTTTTGTGACGCCTCATCTTCACGTATAATGTGTTGTGTTCATTCTATTAGGATTCTTCAATACCTAGAAGAAGGAAGAATATGGCTTACCTTAGTGACAAAACCAAATATCATGTTAATATTATGTTGAGCAGCAACAGATGTAAAAGAAAAAAAGAAAAAGCTAACAATGATAATAGACATTATCTGGAAAGACTTTCTCTTCTCAGAAATAAATATTTAAGCAAGGTCACTTTACCAAAAGCTTCGTTAAGGAATCCTCACCACATTGCTTGATAGCAAGCAAACAAGTCTAGTGTGTCAAGTACATCCTCTGAGTGGATAAAAAGTAGGGTTTTGTGGGGCATCTGATAAAAAAAAATGGTTTTAACCTTGTCATAACACCTGTATCGAGACCACATGGTAAACACCTATGTAATTAGATCAGTTAAGTTCGTGAACTTCTGTAAATTATTACTAAAACAAACGTGCAGACACTTACACGAACAAACCCTTAAATCCTGTTCTGTATAATTTCCAATAGCTGAACCGGACCTCCTAGAATGTAGAGACGAAGCTACACCGATGACCGTTACCTTGTTGGTATGACCTTTGGACTTCATGAGGGCAAACATGTTTATCAGCAAAGCTAACGAGCTCTCCGTTATTTCGTGTGATTCACGTCAACAGACGTAAATTCAGAAAAAGCATAAAATAATAGTATTTGAGAATCTATTTTAATAATATTACTAATAGACCGTATTTATGCCCAAGAGAATTTTAGTTAAAATAAAAAATGGCTTCAGACACTAATAATGAACTCGAGTATAATATATTTCTCTTATATTTTTTTTAAGCACGAGGATGTTTTTCTACAGCCTTAGCATGAAAAGAAACATATTCACATGAACATCATTTTTTCCATAAAAAAAAGTAGCTGTGACATTTAAAACCTAACCAGTTTAGTATTCAATATGCTGCCTTATTTATTCCATTTATTTCAACCTATGGTTGCCTAGCAGCACTACCAAATGACTGCAGAAATCCTCTCTCTCTCTCTCTCTCTCTCTCTCTCTCTCTCTCTCTCTCTCTCTCTTTCTCTCTATATATATATATATATATATATATATATATATATATATATATATATATATATATACATATGTGTGTGCATGAGTGTGTGTGTGTGTATATATATATATATATATATATATATATATATATATATATATATATATATATATATATACACATATATATATATATATATACATATATATATATATATATGCATGTGTGTGTATTATATACATACATATATATATATATATATATATATATATATATATATATATATATATATATATATACATATATATATATATATATATATATATATGTATTGATAAATGTATATTGTATAAATATATATTTGTGAGTGTGTGTGTCTGTGTGTGTATGTATGTGTGCATGTGTGTCAAGGGTAAGATAGAATGCCTTATTTGACTCCTCTCCTTCGCACCAAGAGCAGGAAGCAGAGCATTAAGTCTGCCTAGGAAAATGCATTTTGCTGTTTTTCCAATGGAACTTGTGCCCTCATTGAAATAAACTTAGCTTGAACCTTTGTCCACCTTAAGGAATAAGATGCATGAGTCATCCTTAAGCATTACATCTGCTATTAAATGTACCTCTTTTAAATCATTGAGTACAACGAGTTCATACTATGATTTGTTGTACTGTCAACTGAAGGATGCAGTTTCTTGATTTTAGCACCCCCTTTCCTGCTTGTCAGGTATACAGCTCTGTTAATGGAACATTATCTTCTTTTTTTTTTGCGTAATCAACCCCTGCCCTGTTAACTTATTTCTTTTATGTCACCGTTTTGCATTTGCTGAAAGACACAGGACAGTACCGGCTCCCTACTTCATTGCTGGTAGTGCTCCTCAAAGTTCTGTACTGATCTCTTGCAACCTACTGGGTTCCATGTAGTAAGGATCATTTATGGTAGAGGCTCCCCATTGTATCTTTGCCTTCTAACTACACCGTGTTGTTTATCGTCATTATAAGAAATATTTTAACAGTTATTCATGCCGATCTTGTAAACATATTTAAATGGGTGTCATACAGTTCAGTGAAGTCTAGCTCTTCCTACTTTTCATTCACACTCTCCTTCATCTTCTCTTTTATTGTAACGTCTCTCATCCGTTGTTAGTTTCTCTCAAATTTTTGAACTGTTTTTTGGGGAGAAACCACATTTCCTGATTTGTAAAATCTTATTCTAAAAAGAGCATATTTCGTTTCATGACAGATCACTATTCTTCATCCCATTTCTCTTACAGGTTATGCTGACCTTACCTTTATGCTGGCTTTATTTTGCATATACTCTTTCGTTGGCGTTTCCTTACCTTTCGCCCTTCTTCAGATGTTTGAACTCGGTACTTTATCTTATCGCTGACAACTTGCAAGGTAGTCTGCTGTTTCTTTGCTGTAGTTATTTCTTATGGACCCAAGAATAACCCTTTTTTAAAGTCGGTGGCTGAGGAATTTTCAACTAATATCGAGAGTGGAGATTTGTACTTTTTATGGCTGGTACTATTAAAACTGTCATCAGTAAATGTAGAATGAGTAAGTCATTGATCTGTAAACCAATTAAAAATCAAACAAAACGTAACAAATATCATTTTAACCCATATTTTTTTTTTTACCATGTTAGGAAAATGATATCTAGTTCTGTAGTGCTATATCTTATTCTGTAGTTTTAAGTTAGGTTTTGGCACATTTCGAATATTGCCTTCTGCAAACCAAAGTCCGTTTAAATCAAAACCAATTTTCATTTTTAAAAACAAATGAGCAATGTTTTTTCTCCTCGCTCTTTTCAAGTGGCAAGGCCATAATTTCCCCAAGTTCCCCTATGCGCCGTTTATCTTCTTTAATCGTTAGATTCCTGTAATGTCGAATTTTGCTTATCTGTGTACAAGTTTTTTGTCCACACTATCAGCATTGCGCAGTCTTGATGCGGTGATTGCTACGGTCTGATTTTTGTTCAGTCAAGTTTGCCTGCAACAACGTCATTTTTACCAGCTGCTGCTTATTTTTTTTACCTCGAAAATCAGATACTTACAATGCATTCTGGTTATAGCTTAAATCATCCAAATGAAAACTTCGTAAGATTTGACTTATTTGGAGCACATGTTTCCTTACACGGTCGCTTTTGTTTTTATTCGTTGGTATTCTTCGTGTTGCCTAGTACAACACTTCCTTCCGGCATTTAGGGTCTCACCCAATTTAATTTTTACTACCTATGGAGGTGAACATTAATGTAGAATATATGTAGCAAAGGCACTGTTCTATAATTGACACAGACAAAGTGATAAATGCTTCTGAATTGTCTAATTCAACTTTTTGCTAAATACGAGTGCTTTTCGGAAGCAGATTTCAAACATCGGGGAGTTTTAATTCTACATCGCCAATGTTTTAAAGGAAAAAGTCTTTCGAGGAAGTAAACGGGAAGAAAAGTATTTGAACTTAGCAGCTAAGTTTCTGTGTCCTTCAGACACTGATACGGGATAGACATTGCCGCATTCATACCTATGATGCAACTCTAGATAGATGATATCAAACCCAAAGAAAATCAAAGATTCTTCAGAGTTATGCTTGGAATTTCACGTCGAACCTCTCTGTGAATAATTAAAAAAACGTAGTTACATGATTGCGGTTATTGTACAACCAAATCTTACGCAAGTTACTAACTAGTCTGCCAGAGCCTGTAAATTTCTTGGAAATCTGGATGCAGGGATGAGATGAAACAGATTCTGCATCTTCGAGAATATTTACATTTTAATGCATTTGTAATGAACATGATAACTAGTAAATTTACAGGAACGGAAAGCATTCCATAAGATTATTATTAATGATATTAATTTAAGAATATAAAATAATATTACGTCATTGTAAAATTAAATTTCATATCGGGATCTTTGTATCTTGTCTATCAAAAAGAAAGCTAATTGCCCCAGAAAGAATTGCTGATCCGCATAGACAAAAAAAAAATTACTACAATATTAACTGAAACCAGGTGTTTGTTAATATTACTTTCCACACAACGCTCATTGTTTTCTAAGACGTCTCATAGGACGAAAAAAGCACAAGGTGCTATGTAGGCTCTTTGAACATGTAAACGACATTCTTCATCCTATGTGAGCATTAAAGGTTAATAGCCTAGTTGCATATTATGTACTGTATGTGAGTGTTTATGAATGACTTATATGCAGTACATCTTACCGTTAGGCATTGATGTAAATGAGTCTAGAAAAGGCAGTTCTTAACATTTCTGCTGCTGATGCAAACGGCAACTACTCTCTCTCTCTCTCTCTCTCTCTCTCTCTCTCTCTCTCTCTCTCTCTCTCTCTCTCTGTTTATTGATCTGTCTGCATTCGTCTTCCTCTAACCATGGAAGCGAATTGTTTATCATCAAACCTTTTATTTTGGAAGTCAGTCTCAGTTAATTTTCTCTGATGATTCTGACAATGAAAAGGTAAACTTCACTCGGGAACAAAAGAGAAGACGACAAAACAGAGTCATATTCTAAAGAAAGATGGAATATTAAAGTTGCTATTCTGACTCAGGAAATGCGGGTAAGACTTGACACTACAGATGAAGACGCACAACGCATATCATATGAGAGAGAGAGAGAGACGGAGAGAGAGAGAGAGAGAGAACTAAGGCTTTGAGGTAGATGAATGATCGATACTAAATGCAACATATGCAAAATTCTAAAAGGCAAACAGTCTTGATGCCAGATGCAAGGGCGTGTTCAGAAGTATTTCAAGCTGCAGGAAAGGAAAAGAAAGCACAGCTTACAGAAGGATAGGGTTGTTTAGAAATCATAGTAATTGATTGGCCAGTTTTCAATCCCTTTCTTCCGAAATCTGTAAGAAAATCCATTGTTTCGTGAATAGTGAAAAATACGTAACTCGTTAGAATTGATTCCTTGGTACTGAATCAAGGAGTTATCATGAGCTGGCATTGTTCTGAAGTCGGGTATAAATCCCTTGACCCTTTCCCAGAGGCAGAAAAGAGACTAAGATCCAATGCACCTCTTCCTGGCATATGATTTGTTCTTTGATGTATTGGCAATAAGGCTAAATTTAATTAAAATTAACACCATGGCAGAATTGTGGTGAAAAACGGAAAACTAATCGTTTTGAAGGACGAATAACTTATTGAAGAATTAATCGGGTAGTTGGAAGCGCAGATTCCCATACTGCCAGGTATTTCCCTTACTGACTGTAGTATCCATGCCACAGTTGTAATGTAAGGGCCGTAACAAGTGCCATTTTAGTAGTAACCATTTAAGTAATGTTATCACACCTTGACCTGTGTCATAGCCTAGTAAATCGGCCTTACACCACACCATCACTTGAGGTGCATACCGTCACACCTTTACACCATTAACATTGCGTTTTAATAAATTAATAAATTCTCTCTCTCTCTCTCTCTCTCTCTCTCTCTCTCTCTCTCTCTTCTCTATATATATATATATATATATATATATATATATATATATATATATATATATATATACATATATATATATATTTTTTTTTTACAAATACTCTATATTATTGGAGAGGGATCACATGGTGTTCATTTTGAAAAAGCACCCAGACTATTTCTGTTCATTTTGAACACCGTAGCAAGTGAGTCTCTAAATCTGTCCTTAGGTCGGTACAGTAGTTTGTATTAAAAGCACAACGTATACCAATGTAATAAATAAATAGAATAAATAAATGTAATAAATAGAAATAAATATTGGTAGTCTACACTCGTCACTACCTCAACAGCATAGTAAGTTAGGAGATGAGTTGTTGCTGAAATTCTGTGTACTAATTTAAGGAGCAGACAACGGCCGTCGTTTTCCATTTTAACATCATTAATTTCGAGAGCTTCTCCTAAGTAAACACTATGCTATCCCTCTGGAAAACTGAGCGTTTTGGTATTAATAGCATTCTTACAGGTTACCCTCAAATAATCTAAATCTGATAGCCATAGTGCACTTCACTGGTTAAAAATTGAAAGGGTCAGTTATCGGTGGCCGAGCATAAAGAGAGTTCCAGTAACGCTCCTTCGTGCTGTGTGCGTGTTTACTTGGTTCCTGATATTTAGAACCCAGCCATTTATCCATTTGTCACTGTTTAATGAGCGATTATGGTTAAGTCAGTTAACCAGTATTGGTGCTGATAGAGCTCCATTTCAAAATGAAATTTTAAATTTTGCGATAACAGCGATCTTAAAATGATCTCTGAGTTGATGTCTAAAGTTGACTCTAAGATTAACAGGAATCATGGTCACGTTATGAGGACATGTGGCTTTCTTTGTTCAACGATTTTTGCCACCCATTTTGTACATACATATACATATATATATATATATATATATATATATATATATATATATATATATATATATATATATACATAGATTATATGTACACATTATATACATATATATACACATATATATGTATGTATATATATATATATATATATATATATATATATATATATATATATATATTTATTTATAGATATATATTTTATACATATGAATGTTTGCGAGTGTGTATGTATCTGA
>NC_089741.1:63540963-63558463 GCF_040412425.1 Macrobrachium rosenbergii
CTCAAAAGTGAATCATATCCCTTGAAATATTGTCAAAAGAAACCCTTCCCTACAACCATCTATCCCAAACTTGCCATTGACTTCCATAGCAGAAACCTTTAGCCAAGGATTACGATCTGTTTTATGCCAGCCATCAGCTGTGTTTGCGTTCTCTGCTCAGTTAGGAAGCTGTGACCTGAGGGATAGAAGTACTCTGGTGTTGAAAAAATATTCTTATTTTATGATTCATCCTCGTGTTTTAGAGATACTTCCATAAACAACGGTCTATCATGAACACTGACCAACATGTACTGCTCATCATACCTTTGGCTGATAATCTTACCCTGTTATCTTATAGCGTGGCATTTAAAACCATATGGCTGAATTCTTGCGCGAAAAATCGTTCCCTCTGCCTTTCATACGTTACAAGTTCTCAGGAGAGTTATTATACAGCAGTACCAGCTTTGCCCTTGTCAGTTAAAATAATTAATAAACTTAGACACTACCTAGGTAGTGTCTAGTTCCTCTCTCTGCCCTTGGTCCCCATGCTGCTGAGGGTGATTCCTTATAAAACACCTCTGCTTCAACGTGTTAGATCTTTCGAGAGATCCAGTTATCCTCCTGCTGGGGCTTCAGATGTGAAAAATTTGCATTGCATTTTGTAAAACTATGCTCTTAGGTTCGATGGCAGAGACTTGTTACTAGGCCCAGCAAGTTACCTTTAGTCACTCGCATTCATTATGATTATATTTATCCAACATTCTTTGTTTTGTTTTATCGAAAATTTAGACTCCACCCAGTGCTATAATATATATATATATATATATATATATATATATATATATATATATATATATATATATATATATATATATATGCATATATATGTATATATACATTATGTATATATATATATATATATATATATATATATGTGTGTATATATATATATATACATACATACATATATGTATGTATGTATACATATTTATGTGTAGGCTATGTGTGTGTGTATGCGCTTGGGTGTATGTGTGTATCAATTACGTTGTGGCTTTAAGCTTGACTGTCAGCGCAATGATTCGTTATGCATTTAATACAGGTATAGCTAGAATATAAACTAATATGTCCCAATGCAGTAAATTGAACTGGATATCCAAAGTTAATCTTACAGCCAGAGCGAATAATTTAATTCATTTTACTCAATAATTCTATTAACCTTTTAGGCTTAATTTCCCAGTTTACTTTCTTGTGCGTCATATTTTCTTTTTCCTTTGTCTTATCTAGTTTGTCTGTTAGTGAACTTGTAGATAATTTCATGTAGGAGTTAATTCACTTAGGCATAAGTTCATAAGAAAAGTGTGTATCATCTGAATAAGCGCCAGTTAATGCTGTAATATCCAAAAATTAATAATAATTATTATTTAGTTGCAGTAGTGGCAGCAGCTGTCGCTGAGCTAAGTAAATTATCTTTTGATCTATACCTCATCCGTCTTTTCTGTTTTCCCAAAATAAAGGTTTTATTGCTTCTTTTCTTGTTTATCGGTTCTTTATTGGTTTTTATCCGCCTAGTGACGGTAAGAGGGTTGACTCATATAGCAGTAGCTCCACCCCCAAAATTGTTTAACCTGTGGTATGCATGTCTGTTTTGTGTTCATATTAATTTTTTTATTTTTATTTTATTTTACTTTTTCGGGACTGATCTACCGAGTTCTCTCTTCTTATCATTGCATCCTTCTGCCTCTTCCATTCGTTTTTTCCTGCCTAAAATCTCGATGTACAATGGTAGTTCTCTGGACATTTTCCTCTCAAATCCTTTTGTGTATCCGTGTTTGTGTTTTATTTTTTTTTTTATTTCCAAGGCAGACCCTGTACCTAAGCTATCACCTATGGCTAAACTTATGGGCCTTGAATCTCTACTCTGTGATGCCATCCTCCTGTACCTAAGCTATCACCTATGGCTAAACTTATGGACCTTGAATCTCTACTCTGTGATGTCATCCTCCTGTACCTAAGTTATCACCTATGGCTAAACTTATGGGCCTTGAATCTCTAATCTGTGATGTCATCCTCCTGTACCTAAGCTATCACCTATGGCTAAACTTATGGACCTTGAATCTCTACTCTATGATGTCATCCCCCTGTACCTAAGCTACCACCTATGGCTAAACTTATGGGCCTTGAATCTCTACTCTGTGATGTCATCCTCCTGTACCTAAGCTATCACTTATGGCTAAACTTAGTGGCCTTGAATCTCTACTCTATGATGTCATCCTCCTATACCTAAGCTATCATCTATGGCTAAACTTATGGGCCCTTCACCTATGGCTAAACTTATAGACCTTGAGTCTCTACTCTACTCTGTGATGTCATCCTCCTGTACCTAAGCTATCACCTATGGCTAAACTTATGGACCTTGAATCTCTACTCTATAATGTCATCCTCCTGTACCTAAACTATCACCTATGGCTAAACTTATGGGCCTTGAATCTCGACTCTTTGATGTCATCCTCCTGTACCTAAGCTGTCACCTATGGCTAAACTTACGAACCTTGAATCTCTACTCTATGATGTCATCCTCCTGTACCTAAGCTATCATCTATGGCTGAACTTATGGACCCTTCACTTATGGCTAAACTTATGGGCCTTGAGTCTCTACTCTATGATGTCATCCTCCTGTACCTAAGCAATCAACTATGGTTAAACTTATGGACCTTGAATCTGTACTCCATGATGTCATCCTCCTGTACCTAAGCTATCAACTATGGTTAAACTTATGGACCTTGAATCTGTACTCCATGATGTCATCCTCCTGTACCTAAACTATCACCTATGGCTAAACTTATGGGCTTTGAATCTCTGCTCTATGATGTCATCCTTCTTTACCTAAGCTATCACCTATGGCTGAAGTTATGGACCTTGAATCTCTACTCTGTGATGTCATCCTCCTGTACCTAAACTATCACCTATGGCTAAACTTATGGACCTTGAATCTGTACTCTACGAAGTTATCCTCCTGTAAGTAAACTGTCACCTATGGCTAAACTTATGGACCTTGAATCTGTACTGTACGAAGTCATCTTCCTGTACCTAAAATATCACCTATGGCTAAATTGTGGACCTTGAATCTGCACTCTATAAAGTCATCCTCCTGTACTTAAAGTATCACCTATGGCTAAACTTAGGGACCTTGAGTCTGCACTCTACGAAGTCATCCTCCTGTACCTAAACAGTCACCTATGGCTAAACTTAGGGACCTTGAATCTGTACTCTACGAAGCCACCCTCCTGTACCTAAACTATCACCTATGGCTAAACTTATGGACCTTGAATCTGTACTCTATGATGTCATCCTCCTGCATCTAAGCTGTCACCTATGGCTAAACTTATGGACCTAGAAACTCTATTCTATGATGGCATCCTTCTGTATCTAAGCTATTGCCTATGACTAAACTTTTGGACCTCAAATCTGTACTCTATGATGTCATCCTCCTGTACCTAAGCGATCACCTATGGCTAAACTTATGGACCTTGAATCTCTACTCTATGAAGTCATCCTCCTGTACCTATCACCTATGGCTAATCTTATAGACCTTGAATCTCTGCTCTCTGATATCATCCTCCTGTACCTAAGCTATCACCTATGGCTAAACTTATGGGCCTTGAATTGCTATTCTATGGTGTCATCCTCTAAGAGTTATTTTAGCTTCTCTTGTTATGGTGCGTCCATACTATAGTAAAACATTTCATAAACACCTGGTGCAACTTGTGTCTTACATATCTCAAACAGGTTAAAGATTAGCCATTGACCATATGTGCAAAATGAACCTTTTGCCAATTCTGAATAATCATGTGAAGTACTGGGCAAAACTACCAATAAGGCATTAACTTGCATTCATCCTGTGTGTGATGTGTATGCTATGAGTAACCGAGGTGTGTTTATGGCTTGTTTTACTTTAGTGTGGACACACCCTTAGTCTTGAGTTTGATATTGTTCGCCAGGTTCTGTGGTCTTAGTTTCTGTCTTCTACTTAAATTGCTACGAATGCTGTCGTCTCTCATTTACTGAAGTTCTCTATGTGAGACATTTCAATGTACGTCACTCATTGTGACTGCAATTCATCCACACTGACGTGATAGGTAACAAGGCCCTCTTTTTTTTCAAGTAATGAAATGGAACAAGATATTTAACACCCAATGCACTCGATATTTTGTTTTTTCTTTGATTTTTTTTAGCCCCTATCATATAATTATTTCCGTATCTTCCCTTGTCTCCCTGTTTATTACAGTGATTGCCAGCCGATTTTGCATTCTTCTCTTTAAACCTGCATGTATGATTGTTGCTTTGGTACCCAAAAGCCTTAGCTCACAGCATCTTATAATGTTAAGGTCATAACTACAGTTACTGAAGCGAATGTCCCGTCTTCAGTGAAAATGTTTCGCCCATATCTTAATTTTGTTTTCCCTGCTGTTGTTATTCGTTCTTTAAAAATCCAAAATCGGCTGGCAATCACTGTAATTCTTTACTTCAAAGGTATTCTTTATTTATGTATAGAAGAAATCCTGATCCTATCCTCAACTGATAAAAGTCTGATCCTTTCCTAATAAACATTTTAGCAGATTTTGCAAATACGGCTTTCCTCCTCACATATGTTCTGATAGATCTTGTGCTCATACTATAAAGAAACGCTGTTTGTCTCTCGTATTTTCACCAGTTCTTTTCTCAGAAATTCATATATGTTCCTGCTGTTCTGTCATTCTTTGCCCTTATACCCCCGCTCCCCCAAAATTCCTGCATCTTTGAAAAATAAAACGGCATCTAGCCCAGCTCATATTCCAGCTCAGATCCTTCAGGAATTTGCATATGAATTTAATCATCTGTTTTCCAGTCTTCTTGTCTTACTGTTAAATCTTTGGCTTATCGTTTCTCTCTGAAATATTTACTGATTAGCATGATCCAGAGAAAGAGGTCTTTTGTAAACCTCCACACACTGTACTGTTAGTCTGCCTTTCTGTTGTCCTTGAAGTGAGGGAAACTTGCTCTACTGAACTTTAACTTTCTCAAAGTCTGGAAATCAAACCCTCTGTACCACCAGCATGGCTTCTGTAAGACAAGAACCATTGGAGACCTTGTCTGCCATCTCTGTCTTACTGAAGTTGCTGGACTTGAGAAAAAAATTTTTTTTTTCCTTATGATATCTATAAATCTTTTAACGGAACTGGGTATGAGAATTTGTCAGCCAGGCTTCCTTCTTATTTTAAAACTGTTCTGCAATCTTTTTTCCAGCCTATTAATTCACTTGTATCTTACTGTTGAGAGGTCAACATCTGCTTCCATTATCATTTCTGGTCCTTACACTTGTGTTGTCTAATTTACAGTTTTCTTTCTCTTTATTAATAGCTTTATCATTGATGTATTGCATTCCACCTTTTTCCATGTATTTCCCTCCATGTCTCTTCTTTCTTTCCTCTCTAGCTACTAGGTATATTTTAAGTTTATCTTAAGGTAATATTATATTTCATGGGAGTAAATCTGCACCCCCCCCAAGGAAAAAAGACATAGCTTTTTGATTTTGTAAATTCATTTTACTTGTCTTACCTACAGTATACGCATATGGAACCTTGTATTCGAATTTGGGGTACATGTTTCTTGCTTCCCTTCTCAATAGAATTGAATTGAAGCCAATTTGTTTAACTAGCAACCCAGATTCCTCTCCTCTAAATTATCTTCCATCTCGCCTCAAGGTGTGTTATGTGTACAATTTCGTTGACTGTTCCGTTGAGATGAAGGAAAGAATCTTATTCCCAGCATAAGGGATCCAGTATATGTGACTAGCTAGCTTAAGACTGTTTATGTGACTTGTTAGCTCGCCCACTCCTTCGTTTTTATGTGAAAATCAGCTTCATTTTTAAACTGCATCCTTCCCACTAACGCCAAGCTTTGGAATATTCTCCTCTCTGCAGTTTTCATTCTGTCTTTCAAGAAACAGGTCTGTCGCTTCCTTTTAGATTCAACCCCACTTACTCTCTCTTTTGCTGTTCTTATTTTATTAGGTATTAGCTAGAGCATTAGCTTGATTGTCCCATTGGGTTTTCCTTAGTATACATGTTGGCTCGTATATGTGCTATATATATATATATATATATATATATATATATATATATATATATATATATATATATATATATATATATATATATATATATATATATATATATATATATATATATATATATATATCACATTCATCGCGGGGCTGTAATTTCACGTGTGTACTATGTTATGTAAAGCACGTTCGAATGTCATTTTTTTGTAATGTTTAGTATCGAGTTGGCTAAAAGACTAAACTAAACTTGAATGTACAGAAATAATTTTAGTCATTTAAAAATTCACAACGGCAACACCATTGTTTTCGTTAAACTTGATTATTATTCCCAGAACACTTATCGTAATATAATGCTGTAACAGAATTATCAGGTTCATGAAGGTAACCACGGTCATTTTCATTCGATATCTTGTATTTATAACCAGTTTGTATCAACTGAGATATTTCTGGATGACAATGTTATAGCTATCATATGAAGACTAAGCATCTGATAGCATGGAAAAAAAATACACTCCTCTGAGGTAAAGACGAAGCATGCATTACCTCCTCTTCTATTTCATTAACATTCATGAAGATGAAAGTATTACACCCCAAAAAAAGGTGAAAGAGAGATGCTTTCCCCTGAAATGACTAAAGCCAAACTTTCCTCTGCTGGCGCGCAATGAACAGAGGCGGTCGGTAGAACGCTGCATTCCCTTTATTCTCTTCTAAACCCTTATAGTCTGTGGTACCCCTGTTATTGCAACGGCAGGTGAAATATTCTCTCAAATTCTTTATGTCGCGCGCGCGCACAAAGTAAGGATTGCCATTTAAAGACTGTACATATATTCTGTAACGAATTAAGGCGTGTTTGTGACTCAGCCTCATTAATGTAAATGAGTCTTAAAACACTTCCTATTAGATCAGTATTCACGTAAATATTAGAATATAAAAACAAGGAAATTTCTTGTGTAAAAGGTAAAATTCCCTGAAGTCAAGGTATAATGAAAAGTCCTATAATCTATGTGACAATGGTGAGTGTATTCTTTCAAGTTTATACATTAAGTGTATAATTAAACAGAGTATGTTTACGAATACATCTGCAGATTGTAAGTAAAATGAAGAAAATACAGAATCAGATGCTCCAGTTTCCTAATTTTAACTTGTAAAGTTATTATGATGCCTTTTGGTACAGTTAAATCATGTTCACTGTATGACAGTCTCCTCTCACCTTACGGTGACTATGACGGCAATGCTCAAAATCTCAGTCCTGCAAGGGTAAATTGCTAAGGGTCTTGACCTTATTTGTTATTTGGACAGAAGCAAACCTCAAAGTCACCAAATCCGCAGTGCTCAGCCATAATGAATATGCATTCTTTCAAGATGCGGACTTCATAGAGAATCGGTCAGATTACATTGTGTTTATCCTATAAAAGGAGAAAGCGCCTCCTCTCTCTCTCTCTCTCTCTCTCTCTCTCTCTCTCTTTTGATTATATATATATATATATATATATATATATATATATATAAATATATACATACATACATACACATACATACATACATATATATATATATATGTATATATATATTATATATATATGTGTGTATGAATGTTTGTATATTTGTTTGGCTTCTATAGAAATCCAAACCAACTTGACAGAACTCGACAAAATTTTTGCACATGGTCTCTGTGTCACAACAGAAAGGTTTTGCTCAAAATCAAACCCTACACGTGATTAGACATACAAAATGCAAACGAAACAAATGAAATTTCTTGCTTTTTACGTCTCCTTTTTCCCTCAGTTTTCTGGGTTTATTCTCATTTTTCACCTTACACTTCAACTTTTCTTCTGGCACTACCAGAAGTATGATTAACGTACAACAATAGATCCCTTATAACATCAATTTTGGATCAGAATTTACGTGAATTTTGATCATAATTTATGATGATAATTAATATAATTATTTATTACCTCGATAAAATCTACATCGAAAACCTAAATCAATAATATCTTTCCGTAATAAGCGAAGCCGAGTCTGCGCATGTGTAATGGTGGCTTAACAGACCTCGGACGCTCCAGCGGTTGGAATTAATTATCATGCGAATTGGCAAAAAATTTCACTGCATATGGAAGATAAGTTTCTTTTCACGTTGCTTGGTACTGGTTACCTGGAAGATAATGACTGAAAATTCTACAGGAATGTAGATCATTACATTTGGAAATCTTTTCTGAAAGGCACTTGGAGGGTAAATGTATTAGATGCAAATAGGTATTAAATTAAGAAATGGCAACTACTGCACTTCAAGAAACTCGAAGTGCTCACAGCTTGCAAAACACGTCAATTCATGCCTTTTGCTGATGTAATCATACACAGTAAGGAATAGTATTCCCATCATTTAGGAAAATAGAATTATTGTTTATTGTTATATATTAGAATGATATATATTCATTTCTATCTTTTATCAACGCTTATTTATTCAAAACAATAAACCCAACATTCCTCCAAGAAGGGAAAGATTTGGAGGAGGGCAGGTGATTACTATTGTATGAATTGACCAAGTTTATAGATGCTGTACGTGTAACTTTATACACAATTCTGTGTTAACGAATTTGGTGTCATTGTAAAGAAAATGAGTTGTAATGTATTATGTTATGTTAAAAACGTCCCTAAAACCAATAAAAAAAATATGTATCACGAGTTGAAGTTAGCCGTATAGGAAAGTGTTTTGCCATTTTTTCTTGCAGCAATTCACTTAATAAAAGGAAAGAAGTAAAAGGGCGTAACAGTATATACTAAATATTTCAGATTAAAAAAAGACGTCTATTCTTATACATTATTAATTAATGAGTTTAAATTAGAACTGAGGCGTTGGTTCAGTTTTTTATGAATTGGACAGTGAAGTTTACTTTCATTATAGTAACACATATCATAAAAAGACATCATTGGCCCAGGCCTATAGCAAATTGTCTGTATCACATGGAAATATTGTTTTAGATTTTTATTGTATGATTTGGAATTATATTGGCCTACAAATAGCGCTGAAGGGTCTAACAGTGAAATGAATAAGTCTATACATAATTTATTCATATTCTGATCAGAACACCTGAGATGCTTCCCAGATGAAATACAGTGGCAAACTGTCACGAAATTGGCGCTAACCTGTCCACACCTGCAATTACCTGTCAGTCAGTTGGAAGATATTTAGGTAATACCATCAGTTCATCTGTTCTGGTTAGTGGACTGTCTCTGCCCACAAACTGTTGTGTGTATGTAAGTTTAAATGGCAGTTTCGATGAACAGACAGAAAAAATGACGGGTAAACTTGATCGTGAATACACGCCCTCAGGTTGTTGAATTCTATAGTAGTGAATGGGTGTGTTGGGAGGGAGTGAGAAAGAGAGTGAGAGGAAAAGAAGAGAGAGAAGAGGGGGTGCTAGGGAGGAGAAAGCGGGAAAGAGAGAGAGAGGGAGAGATAATTTATCGAATGTCATTCAGAGTTTTACCGGGCAGCGCCGGGTTGGTCAGTTAGTATTATATATATGTGTATGTATATATGTGTGTGCATGCATGCAGTACTGCATCTATAAATGAATATTTACAAATGTATTAATTGTACCAGATAAACGAGGAGCAAAATTGGGAGTTTGTTTAAATTGTTGGAGAGGATGTAAGGATGAGAATTATAAATTTTGAAGAGGAAGTAGTATGGTGGTGGGACTGTAAATGAGTGGCTGACCAAGTGTGTAAGGTAGGCTTTAATGAGGGGAAAGTTCTAAAGGGATAGATAAGAAAAATAATTGTCCCTCAGTTCAAGAGGGAAGTTTACAGAGCAGTATAGGGTATACGAGTGCCTAGTATACCCGGGAAGTGTGTGGAAAGGTTTTAACTGACAAACAGAAAATTGGAGGCTTGACAGGTGAAAAGCAGAGTGGATTGGAAGGGAAAAATGGTTGTGATGGGATCAAGTGTTTGTTAAGAAATGTGTATTGCAGTATTAAGAGTTAATAAATAAAACCTATATGAGATACATGGACTTAGAGAAAGCTTTAATAATGCAGGTGAGGCCAAGACCCTGGGTGAGACGAACGTTTAACCCCGCTACAGTGATATATACATATATATATATATATATATATATATATATATCCATATGTATATATATATATATATATATATATATATATATATATCCATATATGCTGTATACACATATGCATACATACATACATGCATGCATGCATACCTGCTATACATACTCAAAACGTATTGTAGTAAATATAACCTTTGGAAGATAGAAGTCCCACAAGTGATAAATAATCAAGTTTGCTAACATTTTTCGAAAGAAACTAAAGTAGTTTCCCATTGTGTCAAGGTGCATACATACTGCTGTCAATGGTACTTATGTTAATGAAAGCATTTCACCTCTCAAGCAGAGTCAAGTTATACTATTGGGTTACATGATGTAACAGAAACCTAAGTTGTTCTTCATTTTCAGCGAGCACAAAGACATACTTCCTCTAGAAATACGAAGGTAAATTGTTACTGTATTGTTTCTTACAACCACTTTATAGTATTTGATTTAGCGTGGTTAATATTATTAAAGCTATGTCGACCACGAAAACAAAGCTGATGACAGAGTAGTTGTGTAATGTCAAAACTAAAATGTTATTTGCGAAACCTAAGATTCTGTGGGAAAACTTTCATGCCCTTGCCTTGTAATTGAAACGGACAAACTCTACACCTAATAAATAAATTTGGTTTACACTTGACTGGTTGAGCGTTACAGAAGAGATAAATATCAGCTGAGGAAATGGAAAGTTTTTTAATATTATTCTTATTCGCTTGTTAGATTATACCAAACAAATCGATGCAGAAAAACAATATGCCCAACTCTTGCAAAGAGAACGCTTGAAACCTCATTATTGTACATCACTGTGCCGTAATGAAATCTAGCTGAAAGACCATTGCCACGATGGTCATTCTTTATTTTAAAAAGACGGGAAGAATTGAAAGATTTGAAGGGCGAGAATTTCTTAATCTTTCGCTAAACCTTTCTAGCAAAATTTGAAGATTATTTACGAGGCAACAATCCTTGAGGTGATTAATGAGCTGGAAACTCGAAAACAGATGCTTTGATTTGATATTTATTCTAATGAAAGAACTGGGTATTGTCCTTCATAAAGTAAGATAAAGTAATAATAATAATAGTAATAAGAAGAAGAAGAAAATTAAAGGTTTCGTGGTAGTTCGTGATTGAAATGCAACTTGATATTGGCATAAATATAAAGCCAAAAATATTGGCAGAATAGCAGCACTGGAATTCCCCGGCGTCTGTCGTTAAATAAGTGGATTCTCCGGGAATGCAAGTGTCGGAGGGGTGGCTTATAAAAAAAAAAAGAGTATGCATGGCGGCGATAAAATGTAGTGGCAGATTACATATATGTAAAAATGGAAGTGGATGGATGATGAAACCACTAGATGAATGGGATTGGGATTTATCAATAACCAGTTTATTCAACAAACACCTGAGAGCCGAGTAAGGTTCCTCCCCCTCCCCTTTCCATATGAAGTGCATCACTCTTAAGTCCTCAACGATTAAAAAGGCTTATCTCCTTGTCGTTCTTTCAAATTGCCCTAACAACATGAGAGAATAACAGGAACGACATAAAAACTCAAAGACTCGTGTAAAATTCAGTTAAACATCATTGGTCACATAAAGAAAAACAAATTTGAGATTATCATGTACAGGAATATATGAGTGTAACGTCCCAAACGTTAGAATGATTTCGAAGCTGCCTATTCTAAGGTTGATCAGAGGAGACAGCAGCAATATCTCAAACTAAAGGGGCGTTATAGTGCCGTCGTGTTGAGCTTGAGAGGCCGATCAGTGGCTTAAATGTAAATAAACCAGTATGTCTCTGGTGGTGCACGCTGACAACAGAAAACTGGGGACGATACCTGCGCAGGTTGAATTCCTCCTTTTCCCCGCAGTGCCCGCCGTTCTGCTGGAGGCCATGAACCTCTGTTCTACAATGCCTCTACCGCAGGAATCGACATAAAGAGGGTCATTTAAACTCCGCTTCTCTGAATCGGCGGTTGGGATAGATTTATATTTAAACGACCGGCCCTCGTTCGCTCAAAACTTCTTTACTACGCCTACATCAATGAATCCCGCCTAATCGATCTAACGCTCTGCTGATTATTCGTGAAGTTGTTGGAATGCTGAAAATGTCTCTTCCACATACATACATATAAATCTACCTGCATGTATACTCCTGCACTTTCACAGAAATGTGTGTATGTGAATACGGTGTCCTGTGCACTGGTATATGTATGTGTCCGTGTCTTCATATATTGTGAGCATAAAACATGAGTCATTTTGTTAATATAGGTTTTAAGTACAGTAATACTTATGAGAGCAGACAGATCAATAGTATACACATAAACACTCAAACTCTTCTTTTTATCTGTCTGAGGTGGATGTGTGATTTGAGAAGTTTATAGTTTTGTTAAGTTTAATGATATTGAGCTTAGCTTCTACCTGTTTCTTAATTAACAGTTTTTATCCGGCTTAATGCTAATAAAATCTAGCCATTCTCAAAATTTTTGTGGGTTTAATTCATCGTATTTTCCTTTGAACTGGGATATTTTTAGGTGATCCTAAATTCTTTATCAATCTCTTTTCATTAAAGTTTTATATTGTGTTATCCATCCCTTGTGGATTGACATAATTGGCTTAAAGTTAATTCAGCTGTTGATTGGCCCTCTTATTACCTCCTCTACATTAGATCTTTCTGCTGCTGTGTGGTTCTGATATCTTGTTTCTACAGGTATTATTTCTTTCCCTGCTCCACTGGTTTCAAAAGGAGTCCCTCCTCCCTTCTCGGTAGGTGGTCACATTTACTCAGTAGCAATTATTTCTCGGAGTTGTCTCAGCGCATTGTTTCCTTTACCTAGTTTTAGAATTTTTCTTTCTGCTTTGGTTTTGCTGGCCCATCTAATGTTTCTGCCACAACAGAAAAAGTTTGTCGGTTCCATCTAATTTAGAACCAGGTTTAACTGTGTGGGTGTGTATGTGTGTGTATATATGCATGCTCACATTTCCTCTCAGCTTTTTCTCCTTTTAGCAAACTCTCCAAAATATGTTAACTCCTGCAGTTTGTCTTCCTTGTCCCCTAAACAGTATTGTAACCTTCATAAACATCAACCATTTCCTTCCATACGCAACTCATTTTCTTCAACCTCTACTTTGCACCTACAATATGTCTTTTTGGTTTGATATATAATCATCTTTAAAGATATTAAACGTCCATGAAAACATAACATGACTTTGTCGAGACCCACTTTACATTAGAGCAGTCACTTTTCCGTCTGTGTTCTTAACGCATCCTTCACTTCTATCAGACAACTCTTCACCTCTCTCAGCAGACTCTGTAATATACCCTGCATCCTCATCACACTCCACGTTACCTTTCTATCGGTTCTCATGAACCTTTTCTAGGTCTAAAAGTGTCACATGTACCTTTCTCCTTTTACTTTCAACATTCGCACATTACTTCTTCAGAATAAAAAGCTTCATTCACACCGCTTTGTTCTCATTTGTGCCTCCACTGTTCTCCCCTATCAGTCCTTCTGCCATCTGTCTTACTTTCTCAATCATACACCTTCCATGGTATACTAAAAAATTATGCGTCTATAATTTTGCATACCACCTTTTTGCAACTGAATAACTTGGTTGATTGGAGAAATATTTCATGTTTGCGATATGTTGTGTAATATTAATCAGCTAATTTTCATCTAAATACAGGTAGTTGTATACCTTAGTAATGAGCTTAAGATAAAAATTTTATTTTTTTAAGATTTTACTGTCTGGCAATAGGAATTATGCTTCGGCCTGTCAAATGAGTAAATTGTGACTATGTTGTATAACAAGGTATCTTACTGGTCATGAGATGCAGTTAAATTATTCATTGTCATATTTTAAACCAAGCTTTTTTTTTCTGTCTAGAAAGTAATGATACTTTTAAAAACGAGCTACAGGCTAATCTGCTTTAACAGAATGGGCGCCTGTTAACTAACAGAAAGAAGTACCAACACTGGACGAGTATGAAACTGTAAACAATCACCCATCTCCTTTTCAATTTGGCTTCCTTAGAATTCGTAAGATTCTTAGTTCCTGGATAAGTCTTATGGCCAAAGTCACAGGGTTCTTCTTGGCTTTTAGAAGGCCTAATCCATACCTTTATGTTTTGGTATGGTTAAAAATTATTAGAGGATAAGTCATAAGGCTAATAAAATCATTTTAAATGGAGAGAATCATTAAAGTGCATGTTGGAAATTTATATTAGTCGTCCGTACTGGAAGGATCGCCACAGGGTTCCCTACTAATTTTTCTGTTGTTGTTGATAGTGGCATTAAGGCAGTGCAGTGTACTCTCATTTAGGGGCCTCTTATTTTTCTATTACTTTACATTATATTGCAGTGATTGTTTTTGCGAGTACTTACAAAGCTGGTTGTGAGTGTTCTATACGCTAACAGAATACTCACCCAAATTACCTCACATTACATCGATGAAAAGTATTATTGAGTCACTGGATAACCTTGATGCCTGTCATTCAAAATCCAAACGGCTCAACTGTAGTTTTTTAGTTTTGTGCCGTTCAAAGAATATCTAGCTCTGCTAGACCCTCATCCTTGTTGGAAGTGATGGGAATAAGGGTGCAGGTAAGGAGGCAAAATTTGTTGCTACGTCTGAAGTAGAAAATACCGATAAGGTTCTACACTGTAATGAAAGTAACAGGTACAGTCGTATATTTGAACTTCAAAAGACGTAAGATTCACACGACAATTTATGTACAATTGAGTGTTCTTATTGCGATAGATTGCTAAGAGAGGCACAGCTTCTGGTGATTACCAGAGATATTGTAATTAGCGGGAGAGAGGTTTCAGGAAAATCTGTGGCCGACATTTCGTGGGATGAGGGTTATGCTGATGCTTTCATCTTTTTACTTTTTTCAACCTGACCATTCTCTTTTGCAATAATGTAAAATGCCACATTTCTTGATTATCCTTCCTTATAAGGTTACCACTTGCTTGCCAGCCAAAGGTGGCGTACTGCCAATGGAACTAAAGGTTCATTGCGATGTTCGTTTGGCCAAAATGCCACTGTTTTTACTGGTTGATTTATTATCCGTTCCTTTGGTCTCTTTTTCATCTGGCTGTCCAATTTCAGTATTATCTTTTTTACTCCGATTTTTGTCTGTCGTTTGAAAACAAATCTTTCGAAAGACCTTCTGTAAGAGCCTGAGGCCGTGAATCTGTGGCTTCTCTAAACTAATGAAAACCATATTTGATTTCTTCCCCGTTAGGTAGAGTAGTGCCGTCAGCGCACCTCATGTGGTGCACTGTAGGCATTACTTGAGAGTCTTTTTGCAGCGTCCCTTTACCCCTAACTGCAATCCATTCATTTTCTCTTACTGTACCTCCTCTCACATTCTCTTTCTTCCATCTTACTTTCCACCCTCTCCCCAGTTCTTCATTGGATGCGTAGGAACTGTTCTCAGCTAGCACTCTGCTGGCCCCGCGTTCGGTTCTCTGATCGGCCAATGAAGAGTTAGAGGACTTTATTTCTGGTGATAGAAATTCATTTCTTTCTCGCTATAATGTGGTTCTGGATTCCACAATAAGCTGTAGGTCCTGCTGCTAGGTAACCAATTAGTTCTTAGCCACGTAAAATAAATCAATCCTTCGGGCCAGCCCTAGAGAGCTGTTAATCCAGCTCAGTGGTCTGGTTAAACTAAGATATACTTAACTTTTCCACCCCTCTCCTAACAATTGATTCATAATGTAACTGCAAGGTATTCCTCCTGTCACACTTTTAAACCTTTTTACTGTCAATTTCCGTTCCAGCGCTGAATGGCCCCTCATAGGTCCCAGCGCTTGGCCTTCGGCCTAAATTCTATGTTTTACTCTATTATATATTTGATTTCTGATCACTGCGCCGAACGGTCTCCCTGAATCTTGGCCCCAATGCCTGGGCGTCAGCAAAGGTGTCGTACACCCATCCCAAAACCCAGAAGGTCCAATTCTTACTTCTAGGCTTGACATTTAGCTCATATATTTTTTATACCTAAGCGATTTATTTTGTTTTTTCCGTACACTATTTATATAAAGTTAGGCGCCATGAAGATTGACTCAAAGATTCACACTTATGAAATACATTTCACATGTTTGATATTACTGAATGCGTGATATATATATATATATATATATATATATATATATATATATATATATATATATACATATATATATATATATATATATATATATATATATATATATATATATATAGATAGATAGATATAGATATATATATATATATATATATATATATATATATATATATATATATATAAATATTTATATGTATATACATATATATATATATATATATATATATATATATATATATATATATATATATACATATATATATATATATATATATATATATATATATTATATATATATATATATATATATATATATATAGATAGATAGATATAGATATATATATATATATATATATATATAATAAATTTATATGTATATACATATATATATATATATATATATATAAATATATAAATATATATCTCCACAAATATCATTTAATATCCAATTCACCATTCCCTAGAAATAACTTTCACCCAAGGGAAAATTATAATTGATAAGTGCTTCGTCACCAACGGGATTCGAACCGCTTCCTGGTTTAGAAATAACGATGCACAGTGACTTTGGCCACTGAGCCATGTATATCATGAGGCCCAGTAAGTGCTCGACGTTTCATACAAAAAAAAAATAAAATGTTGCCCTGTCTTTATCCTGAGAACAGAGATTTAAAAAATCCATTGTCATCCAGAAATGTAGGATTTAATTATAAATATAATTCATCACTACCAACTTTCTTTTACATTTTTTTCGCCGTTTATTCAGAAATAATTTATTTGCCTTATGTCTCTTCACTGGTCGCTCTAAATCGTTATATTATATCATCATGGATTTAGGTATTCTGTTTATATTTTTATCCATTTTTTAAAGAGAAAAAGCTTCGTAAACAAATAGAAAAGAGAAGCAAAGCAAAAAGAGGAAAACAAGAGGATCCATCTACAGTAGGGTTCCCCAAGTTATAGATTCCGATAGACGCAATATTTCATGGGTGCAGTTAAACGGGATGAAAAAAAAAAAGCGGTAAAATGGAAAAGCGATTACAAATATCAAATCTGTAGAAAGAATTTATTGAACAGATTTTATGAAAGGAGACTAAATGTATTTGTTTTGACGCTTCGTGACTGAAAGTTTGGGGAATATATATGTATCAGTTTACATATACATATTTTGGTGTAGCTTCATATCTTAGGAAAATTTTTA
>NC_089741.1:63565963-63568463 GCF_040412425.1 Macrobrachium rosenbergii
ATCTTACAAAACATGACGTAATTGATCAGGACACGTATTCTTTCTCTCAAAGTGGCGTACGTGACTTGAACATGAAACAACGTGAAATCACTCGTCTCGAGCCCGTATGGGACGAATCGGCGTTTGCTTTCAAAAGCTGTCATCACTAACCAAGACAAAGCGTCCCTCTTATCTCAACTGATGACAATTGAAATGAAACAAGCCCTGGTGGACACACACACGTGTTCAAATACTACGCTTTTACCAAGAAAGATATTCGTTCCAAATTACTTTATTATTAAAATTGTATTAACAATTCTAAATTACGCTATCAATTTATTCAATCATTAGTTCTTTTGAGATCTGATGCCAAACTAAATATGATACTTCAACAACCATTATCATTAAACATAACACATGAAAAAAGTAAACATGTCAAAATTATAGGAGGATATACGTATTACAAGGCAACATCATGAAAATATATATACAGTATATAAATATATATATATATATATACACATACATATACACATGTATATACATACACACATACATATACACACACAAAAGAAGCCCCTGTAAATGTGGTTTCTAACTGTATAAATTCTGGCTTCTAAAATTTTGAATTTAGGAATCTGTAAGTGCATAGCGTAACCTCCTTTAGGTGTATAAACATATTCAAATAATATCATTCACTTACTGTACATCGGTGTGGCATTACGGAAAGTGTTAAAGTAGAAAATAATTTGCAGTCTCCTTTACACAACTGGACATGACTGGTCTTTTATTAAGAGAAATGCCGTTAACCTATACATTACTGTTACGGGACACTGACAGACTGCCTTTAAAGAATAATCCTTTTAATTGCAAAGGTTCACTGACGTTGTGTGTGTGTGTGTGTGTGTGTGTGTGTGTGTAAAGAAGGAAAGAGAGAGTACATGAGTATTTGGAAAGGCAATACAGTTTTGAGAGAATATTTTATATTACTGGTTTACAAACGTTTACACCTACCTCCGGTAAACACTATAAAAAAGGAAACCTGAAACCGCTAAAATTCACGTAGAAAGTTATAAATTTATTATTGTTCTTGTTGTAATTGACTAGAAATTTGGCATCAGCCTGTCTTTTACGATCCCACAGTGTTTCAAGTATTTATTGAAGAGAGCAAAGTAAGGAGGAGGCACATAAGGTCCCAGAGACCGAACATATAAGCCTATGATCAGCCCCCAAGCTCCCTCTCCACCCAAGGTACGACTAGGCAGTGGCTGCCGATGATTCGGCAGGTAGATCTATAGTCTCCCTCAAACCCCATCCCTAGTTCACAAGGCTGGTTAAGTCTTATTAACCATCAAATCCAAGGTCTAGACCTCGATCAAATCAGTCTAGCATGAGTATGGCCTGAGCTCGGGATCTCAACAGTGTGAAGTCCGGTAAAACCACCTGAGGTAATTACTGATTTATTGGTTACATTCTACTTTGTTAAACAGACGAGACAGTACCCATGGCGACAATAACAGAGAATGCTTTCAGTATAAGGAAAAGAATTTTATTTGTTGTCTATGCTAGGTAACATATGGGCGTACAGTCTCTCGGATTTCAGGCGGTTAACTGAATTATATTTTGTTAATTGAACCAGTCTTAAATGGTTAGTTTACTTCTGTAAAGCTGGTAAGAAGCTAAAGTTCTTTCAGACAACAAAATGCAGAGACCAACAGTCAGAAGGAACAAAACCCCGAAGGAGTTCTGAATCACGCGAACAGCAAATGACAACATCCGGGGAATATGAGCTTCCACTGAACAACAAATTCTTGATTTGATATTCCCTCTCGTTGAACTGGGTAATGAAGTGATTGCATCTAGGATTCCCAGCTCTTCCCTCTGCTGCTGTTTATGGCTCTTTTATATCTGTTCGCAGTTTTTGTACTTCTTTACTTCAAAAGAAAATACTTTTCAGTACTATAGGGAAGTAGCACTCTGATCTTGACTCATATCGAAAAAAATTCTGTTCCTTTACTGAAAGAGTAATTAATTACTTTTGAAATGATCGTTTTCCCTTTTTCTTCTGTTGAAGACTACTTCCCTCAGCTCTCTCAGCAACTAGGATGATGCTGATCTTCTTACACTGCTCTGTCTCTAATCGTATGCATCTCCAATTTTATTTAATTTTATGGTTCATGGACCTCTTGCATTCTGAAAGACTGATGAGCTATCTGGCCTGTCTAGTATTGCGGCAAAATTCGTTCAACAAATCTCAACCGGATTGCCATATGTGATTTACTGCTATTTTTATCTTATTACAAGTTTGACCCAACTCAAAATAATTCTTAACCTACAAACAACTACTTGCTGTAGTTCTTCACCTTTTAATATATGAGTTGAGTGCTTCATTCACCGTGCCATTCACTGTAAAGTTAAATTGAAGTGGATTTAATTTACCACTCCTTTGCTGTTCTCAACAAACTCCTTCGTTTTGCTTTGTTATTTCTGTAGACTCACTTCTGCAGATCAACTGTTCCAC